>NW_027464609.1:790000-895000 GCF_043290135.1 Rhipicephalus microplus
CCGCTACCGATGTGAGCAGCTTATGTGGATAACCTGCTGCTTCGAGCCGACGAATCTGCGCCAAGAAACTTCTAGTGACCTTCATCATGCAAAACCAACTAGCCCAAAGTTTCACTCTTATAGGTGAAATGTTGTGAATGCACACAAAACGGCATGAACAAGCCAAATACTGCGTGTTCTACCGTTACAAGTGCGAAACTGCTATATTGTGATATTCTCGTTAAAGCGCATGCAAGCATCGTGAAACCTTAAAGAACAATGTCATTTAGCGAGATACAGCGTTCTGTACTGCAATAAGTTGGTGAAAAACTGTGAGGTTATGCAAATATCGTAATTGTGAACGAAACAGTGTAATAGAGCGTTTTTCAATACAAGTACGAATGTTAGGTTAGGTTAAGATATGAACCGTCGTAAAACCGCATTAAACAATGTCACTTAGTGAGATGCAGTGTTTTTCACCATTACAAGTTGGGAACTGCGATATCTAATGTGAAAGCGCTTGCAAACGTCGTTAGGTTAGGTTAGGTTAGGTTCGGTTAGGTTAGGTTAGGTTTGGTTAGGTTAGGTTAGGTTATGTTAGGTTAGGTTGGGTTAGGCTAGGTTAGGTTAGGTTAGGTTAGGTTAAGATATGAACCGCGCTAAAACCGCGTTAAACAATGTCACTTAGTGAGATGCTGTGTTTTTCACCATTACAAGTCGGGAACTGCGATATCTAATGTGAAAGCGCATGAAACCGTCGTAATGTTGTAGAAAACATTGTAAAGTAGCGAATAAAACGTTTTCTAACGATAGAAGTGCGAAGGTTCGGTTAGTTTGAGTTATGTTAGTTTAAGCTAGGTAGCGTCGTGAAACCACCAAAAACGACGTCATCTAACGAGATAGTGTTGTTTTAATGCGAGTACGAAACTGCGACAGGTAAAATGTTGCGAAAGCACTCAAAACGGCATGAACAAGCCAAATACTGCGTGTTGTACCGTTACAAGTGCGAAACTGCTATGTTGTGACATTCTCGGTAAAGCGCATGCAAGTATCGTGAAACCTTAAAGAACGATGTCATTTAGCGAGATACAGCGTTCTGTACTGTAATAAGTTGGTGAAAAACTGTGAGGTTATGCAAATATCGTAATTGTGAACGAAACAATGTAATAGAGCGTTTTTCAATACAAGTACGAATGTTAGGTTAGGTTAAGATATGAACCGTCGTAAAACCGCATTAAACAATGTCACTTAGTGAGATGCAGTGTTTTTCACAATTACAAGTTGGGAACTGCGATATCTAATGTGAAAGCACTTGCAAACGTTGTTAGGTTAGGTTAGGTTAGGTTAGGTTACGTTAGGTTAGGTTTGGTTAGGTTAGGTTAGGTTAGGTTATGTTAGGTTAGGTTGGGTTAGGTTAGGTTAGGTTACGTTAGGTTAAGGTATGAACCGTCGTAAAACCGCAATAAACAATGTCACTTAGTGAGATGCAGTGTTTTTCACCTTTACAAGTTGGGAACTGCGATATCTAATGTGAAAGCGCTTGAAACCGTCGTAATGTTGTAGAAAGCAATGTAAAGTAGCGAGTAAAACGTTTTCTAACGATAGAAGTGCGAAGGTTATGTAAGGTTATGTTAGTTTAAGCTAGGTAGCGTCGTGAAACCACCAAAAACGACGTCATCTAACGAGATAGTGTTGTTTTATTGCGAGTACGAAACTGCGATAGGTAAAATGTTGTGAAAGCACACAAAACGGCATGAACAAGCCAAATACTGCATGTTGTACCGTTACAAGTGCGAAAGTGCTATGTTGTGACATTCTCGGTAAAGCGCATGCAAGTATCGTGAAACCTTAAAGAACGATGTCATTTAGCGAGATACAGCGTTCTGTACTGTAATAAGTTGGTGAGAAACTGTGAGGTCAAGCAAATATCGTAATTGTGAACGAAACAGTGTAATTGAGCGTCTTTAGATACAAGTGCGAATGTTAGGTTAGGTTGACATATCAACCGTCGTAAAACCGCATTAAACAATGTCACTTAGTGAGATGTAGTGTTTTTCAACATTACAAGTCGGCAACTACGATATCTAATGTGAAAGCGCATGAAACCGTCGTAATCTTGTAGAAAACATTGTAAAGTGGCGAGTAAAACGTTTTCTAACGATAGAAGTGCGAAGGTTAGGTTAGGTTAGGTTAGTTTAAGCTAGGTAGCGTCGTGAAACTACCAAAAACGACGTCATCTAACGAGATAGTGTTGTTTTATAGCGAGTATTAAACTGCGATAGGTGAAATGTTGTGAAAGCACACAAAACGGCATGAACAAGCCAAATACTGCGTGTTCTACCGTTACAAGTGCGAAACTGCTATATTGTGATATTCTCGTTAAAGCGCATGCAAGCATCGTGAAACCTTAAAGAACAATGTCATTTAGCGAGATACAGCGTTCTCTACTGCAATAAGTTGGTGAAAAACTGTGAGGTTATGCAAATATCCTAATTGTGAACGAAACAGTGTAATAGAGCGTTTTTTATTACAAGTGCGAATGTTAGGTTAGGTTAAGATATGAACCGTCGTAAAACCGCATTAATCAATGTCACTTAGTGAGATGCAGTGTTTTTCACCATTACAAGTCGGGAACTGCGATATCTAATGTGAAAGCGCTTGCAAACGTCGTTAAGTTAGGTTAGGTTAGGTTAGGTTAGGTTAGGTTAGGTTAGGTTAGGGTATGTTAGGTAAGGTTTGGTTAGGTTAGGTTAGGTTAGGTTGGTTTAGGTAAGGTTAGGTTAGGTTAAGATATGAACCGCGCTAAAACCGCGTTAAACAATGTCACTTAGTGAGATGCTGTGTTTTTCACCATTACAAGTCGGGAACTGCGATATCTAATGTGAAAGCGCATGAAACCGTCGTAATGTTGTAGAAAACATTGTAAAGTAGCGAATAAAACGTTTTCTAACGATAGAAGTGCGAAGGTTCGGTTAGTTTGAGTTATGTTAGTTTATGCTAGGTAGCGTCCTGAAACCACCAAAAACGACGTCATCTAACGAGATAGTGTTGTTTTAATGCGAGTACGAAACTGCGACAGGTAAAATGTTGTGAAAGCACTCAAAACGGCATGAACAAGCCAAATACTGCGTGTTGTACCGTTACAAGTGCGAAACTGCTATGTTGTGACATTCTCGGTAAAGCGCATGCAAGTATCGTGAAACCTTAAAGAACGATGTCATTTAGCGAGATACAGCGTTCTGTACTGTAATAAGTTGGTGAGAAACTGTGAGGTCAAGCAAATATCGTAATTGTGAACGAAACAGTGTAATTGAGCGTCTTTAGATACAAGTGCGAATGTTAGGTTAGGTTGACATATCAACCGTCGTAAAACCGCATTAAACAATGTCACTTAGTGAGATGTAGGGTTTTTCAACATTACAAGTCGGGAACTACGATATCTAATGTGAAAGCGCATGAAACCGTCGTAATCTTGTAGAAAACATTGTAAAGTTGCGAGTAAACGTTTTCTAACGATAGAAGTGTGAAGGTTAGGTTAGGTTAGGTTAGTTTAAGCTAGGTAGCGTCGTGAAACTACCAAAAACGACGTCATCTAACGAGATAGTGTTGTTTTATTGCGAGTATTAAACTGCGATAGGTAAAATGTTGTGAATGCACACAAAACGGCATGAACAAGCCAAATACTGCGTGTTCTACCGTTACAAGTGCGAAACTGCTATATTGTGATATTCTCGTTAAAGCGCATGCAAGCATCGTGAAACCTTAAAGAACGATGTCATTTAGCGAGATACAGCGTTCTGTACTGCAATAAGTTGGTGAAAAACTGTGAGGTTATGCAAATATCGTAATTGTGAACGAAACAATGTAATAGAGCGTTTTTCAATACAAGTACGAATGTTAGGTTAGGTTAAGATATGAACCGTCGTAAAACCGCATTAAACAATGTCACTTAGTGAGATGCAGTGTTTTTCACAATTACAAGTTGGGAACTGCGATATCTAATGTGAAAGCACTTGCAAACGTCGTTAGGTTAGGTTAGGTTAGGTTAGGTTAGGTTAGGTTACGTTAGGTTAGGTTTGGTTAGGTTAGGTTAGGTTAGGTTATGTTAGGTTAGGTTGGGTTAGGTTAGGTTAGGTTACGTTAGGTTAAGGTATGAACCGTCGTAAAACCGCAATAAACAATGTCACTTAGTGAGATGCAGTGTTTTTCACCTTTACAAGTTGGGAACTGCGATATCTAATGTGAAAGCGCTTGAAACCGTCGTAATGTTGTAGAAAGCAATGTAAAGTAGCGAGTAAACCGTTTTCTAACGATAGAAGTGCGAAGGTTATGTTAGGTTATGTTAGTTTAAGCTAGGTAGCGTCGTGAAACCACCAAAAACGACGTCATCTAACGAGATAGTGTTGTTTTATTGCGAGTACGAAACTGCGATAGGTAAAATGTTGTGAAAGCACACAAAACGGCATGAACAAGCCAAATACTGCGTGTTGTACCGTTACAAGTGCGAAAGTGCTATGTTGTGACATTCTCGGTAAAGCGCATGCAAGTATCGTGAAACCTTAAAGAACGATGTCATTTAGCGAGATACAGCGTTCTGTACTGTAATAAGTTGGTGAGAAACTGTGAGGTCAAGCAAATATCGTAATTGTGAACGAAACAGTGTAATTGAGCGTCTTTAGATACAAGTGCGAATGTTAGGTTAGGTTGACATATCAACCGTCGTAAAACCGCATTAAACAATGTCACTTAGTGAGATGTAGTGTTTTTCAACATTACAAGTCGGGAACTACGATATCTAATGTGAAAGCGCATGAAACCGTCGTAATCTTGTAGAAAACATTGTAAAGTGGCGAGTAAAACGTTTTTTAACGATAGAAGTGCGAAGGTTAGGTTAGGTTAGGTTAGTTTAAGCTAGGTAGCGTCGTGAAACTACCAAAAACGACGTCATCTAACGAGATAGTGTTGTTTTATAGCGAGTATTAAACTGCGATAGGTGAAATGTTGTGAAAGCACACAAAACGGCATGAACAAGCCAAATACTGCGTGTTCTACCGTTACAAGTGCGAAACTGCTATATTGTGATATTCTCGTTAAAGCGCATGCAAGCATCGTGAAACCTTAAAGAACAATGTCATTTAGCGAGATACAGCGTTCTCTACTGCAATAAGTTGGTGAAAAACTGTGAGGTTATGCAAATATCCTAATTGTGAACGAAACAGTGTAATAGAGCGTTTTTTAATACAAGTGCGAATGTTAGGTTAGGTTAAGATATGAACCGTCGTAAAACCGCATTAATCAATGTCACTTAGTGAGATGCAGTGTTTTTCACCATTACAAGTCGGGAACTGCGATATCTAATGTGAAAGCGCTTGCAAACGTCGTTAAGTTAGGTTAGGTTAGGTTAGGTTAGGTTAGGTTAGGTTAGGTTACGTTAGGTTAGGTTAGGTTAGGTTTGGTTAGGTTAGGTTAGGTTAGGTTAGGTTAGGGTATGTTAGGTAAGGTTTGGTTAGGTTAGGTTAGGTTAGGTTGGTTTAGGTAAGGTTAGGTTAGGTTAAGATATGAACCGCGCTAAAACCGCGTTAAACAATGTCACTTAGTGAGATGCTGTGTTTTTCACCATTACAAGTCGGGAACTGCGATATCTAATGTGAAAGCGCATGAAACCGTCGTAATGTTGTAGAAAACATTGTAAAGTAGCGAATAAAACGTTTTCTAACGATAGAAGTGCGAAGGTTCGGTTAGTTTGAGTTATGTTAGTTTAAGCTAGGTAGCGTCGTGAAACCACCAAAAACGACGTCATCTAACGAGATAGTGTTGTTTTAATGCGAGTACGAAACTGCGACAGGTAAAATGTTGTGAAAGCACTCAAAACGGCATGAACAAGCCAAATACTGCGTGTTCTACCGTTACAAGTGCGAAACTGCTATATTGTGATATTCTCGTTAAAGCGCATGCAAACATCGTGAAACCTTAAAGAACGATGTCATTTAGCGAGATACAGCGTTCTGTACTGCAATAAGTTGGTGAGAAACTGTGAGGTTATGCAAATATCGTAATTGTGAACGAAACAATGTAATAGAGCGTTTTTCAATACAAGTACGAATGTTAGGTTAGGTTAAGATATGAACCGTCGTAAAACCGCATTAAACAATGTCACTTAGTGAGATGCAGTGTTTTTCACAATTACAAGTTGGGAACTGCGATATCTAATGTGAAAGCACTTGCAAACGTCGTTAGGTTAGGTTAGGTTAGGTTACGTTAGGTTAGGTTTGGTTAGGTTAGGTTAGGTTAGGTTATGTTAGGTTAGGTTGGGTTAGGTTAGGTTAGGTTACGTTAGGTTAAGGTATGAACCGTCGTAAAACCGCAATAAACAATGTCACTTAGTGAGATGCAGTGTTTTTCACCTTTACAAGTTGGGAACTGCGATATCTAATGTGAAAGCGCTTGAAACCGTCGTAATGTTGTAGAAAGCAATGTAAAGTAGCGAGTAAAACGTTTTCTAACGATAGAAGTGCGAAGGTTATGTTAGGTTATGTTAGTTTAAGCTAGGTAGCGTCGTGAAACCACCAAAAACGACGTCATCAAACGAGATAGTGTTGTTTTATTGCGAGTACGAAACTGCGATAGGTAAAATGTTGTGAAAGCACACAAAACGGCATGAACAAGCCAAATACTGCGTGTTGTACCGTTACAAGTGCGAAAGTGCTATGTTGTGACATTCTCGGTAAAGCGCATGCAAGTATCGTGAAACCTTAAAGAACGATGTCATTTAGCGAGATACAGCGTTCTGTACTGTAATAAGTTGGTGAGAAACTGTGAGGTCAAGCAAATATCGTAATTGTGAACGAAACAGTGTAATTGAGCGTCTTTAGATACAAGTGCGAATGTTAGGTTAGGTTGACATATCAACCGTCGTAAAACCGCATTAAACAATGTCACTTAGTGAGATGTAGTGTTTTTCAACATTACAAGTCGGGAACTACGATATCTAATGTGAAAGCGCATGAAACCGTCGTAATCTTGTAGAAAACATTGTAAAGTGGCGAGTAAAACGTTTTCTAACGATAGAAGTGCGAAGGTTAGGTTAGGTTAGGTTAGTTTAAGCTAGGTAGCGTCGTGAAACTACCAAAAACGACGTCATCTAACGAGATAGTGTTGTTTTATAGCGAGTATTAAACTGCGATAGGTGAAATGTTGTGAAAGCACACAAAACGGCATGAACAAGCCAAAGAGAGAGAGAGAGAATAAACTTTATTGGGTTCCAGCATGCGGGATTCCCTCCGGCCGCGCAGGGCGTGGGGTTCACCCTATCTCACGTTACACTAGAAGTCCTAATGTCACGCGGGCCTAGACCTCAAGGCCTTCGTGCCCCGTCGCCGCTCGGGTTACTGGGGGTGTCCCCCTTTCGCCTTTGCAGCGCCAGTGCGACCTCGAGCTGCCGGACGGCCCTTCGCTGGTCTTCTGGGTCCGTAGACCCCACACGCTGTTCTACTTGCGGCGGTAACACCGGACCGTCCGCGCTGTCTGCGTCACATCCCCAGAGTATGTGAGCCAGGGTGGCTCTCGCGCTCGCGCACACACTGCACATTTCACTCACGTAGAGTTCGGGGCACACGTGTCGCGCTAGCGATGGGGTCAGCACAGTCTCGGTTTGGAGCTGGCGCAACCTCACCGCCTCCCACCGGGTAAGATCCCTGTGCGGAGGCGGGAAGCCACGCCGTTGCTCCCTGTACCACGCGAGGATGTCGCCGTAATCGAGCAGCTGCTCCTCGCCTTCTTCTTCGGTCGCCGTCGTGTCTTCGGAGGCGGGCGCGGCCGCGGTCCGGCACGTGGCGAGACCACGGGCCGCGGCATCCGCCTCCTCGTTGCGGTTCGGAGATCCTGGTATCAGGTCCCTACCCATGTGAGCCGGGAACCATTTTAGCGTCAGCCTCGACTTGGACTCGTCGCTTGCCAACGCCCTAGCAGCCGCCCCGCACACGGCTCCGCGCGAGAAGCTACGGATGGCCGTCTTGCTGTCACTGAGTATTGTCCGCACGCCCGGGGAGCGCGCCGCCAAGGCTATCGCCATCTCCTCGGCCTGGCTCGCGCTCCGCGTACGCACGCTGCATGACGTGACGATCTTGCCCGTCGTTGCGGCGACCGCCGCCGCCACGTAGGCGTCCTTGTTCTTGACTTTGGCCACGTCCACGTAGACGGCGCCCTCGTCGTTCTGATGTTGCAGCAGCAGCGCCCTGGCTCGCGCCGCTCGTCGTCCCTCGCTTTCGCCGGGACCCATGTTCTTTGGCAGCGGATACACCACCAGTCTTCGCATGGTTGACTCCGTGAGTGGAGACGTTTCGTGGTCTTGTTCCTCGGGGGAGGACAGGCCCACTCGTTCCAGCAGCCGCCTGCCGACCGCGGTGCGGCCCAGGCGCGTCAATTGAGCAGTACGTTGGGCCTCGCCGATCTCCGAGAGCGTGTTGTGCGCTCCCAGAGATAGCAAGGCCGTCGTCTTGGTGCCGTTGAGCAGGCCCATGGCACCCGCATACGCCTTGCGGATGGCCGCGTCGATTCGCTTCCTCTCCGCTTCCGTCCACTTGTGAAAGGCCCCCGCGTATGCTGCGTGGCTAACTGCAAAGGCCTGCAGCAGTCGCAGGAGGCTCGCTTCTCGGATTCCTCGGGACCTCGACGTGACCCTCTTGACGAGTCTCGTCGCTATCCCGATCTTCGTTACTATGTGGTTGGCTGCCGTCCCGTTCGTGCGGTGGGCGTCCACGTACATGCCTAGTACTCGGAGGCTCTGGACGTGCGGGACCGGCGTGCCGTCGCTGGCTCGGACGACTATGTTGCGTTCCGCTTCTTCCGCGGCCCGCTTTCTCCATCTTCCCGGTGGTGGGAGCACCAATAACTGGGACTTCTGTGGCGAGCACTTCAGCCCCGTGTCTCTCAGCGTGGTCTCCACGGCGTCGATCGCTGCCTGCAGTCCGGCCTCGATGTCGCCGTCACTGCCGCCCGTCGCCCATATCGTGACGTCATCGGCATAGATGCAGTACCGGATCTTCGGTCCGAGCCAAATACTGCGTGTTCTACCGTTACAAGTGCGAAACTGCTATATTGTGATATTCTCGTTAAATCGCATGCAAGCATCGTGAAACCTTAAAGAACAATGTCATTTAGCGAGATACAGCGTTCTGTACTGCAATAAGTTGGTGAAAAACTGTGAGGTTATGCAAATATCGTAATTGTGAACAAAACAGTGTAATAGAGCGTTTTTAGATACAAGTGCGAATGTTAGGTTAGGTTAAGATATGAACCGTCGTAAAACCGCATTAAACAATGTCAATTACTGAGATGCAGTGTTTTTCACCATTAAAAGTGGGGAACTGCGATATTTAATGTGAAAGCGCTTGCAACCGTCGTTAGGTTAGGTTAGGTTAGGTTAGGTTAGGTTTGGTTAGGTTAGGTTAGGTTAGGTTAGGTTAGGTTAGGTTAGATTAGGTTAGGTTGGGTTGAGTTGGGTTAGGTTAGGTTAGGTGGGGTTAGGTTAGGTTAGGTTAGGTTAGGTTAGGTTACGTTAGGTTAGGTTAGGTTAGGTTACGTTACGTTAGGTTAGGTTAGGTTAGGTAAGGATAATTTGGTTAGGTTAGGTAAGGTTAGGTTAGGTTAGGTTAGGTTGGGTTGGGTGTTGTTGGGTTGGGTTGGGTTGGGTTAGGTTGGGTTAGGTTAGGTTAGGTTACGTTAGGTTAGGTTAGGTTACGTTAGGTTATGTTAGGTTAGGTTAGGTTACGTTAGGTTAGGTTAGGTCAGGTAAGGTTAGGTTACGTTAGAATAGGTTAGGTTAGGTTACGTTAGGTTAGGTTAAGTTAGGTTAGGTTAGGTTTGGTTAGGTTAGGTTAGGTTAGCTTAGGTTAGGTTAGGTTAGGTTGGGTTGGGTTGGGTTAGGTTGGGTTAGGTTAGGTTAGGTTGGGTTAGGTTAGTTTAGGTTAGGTTAGGTTAGGTTAGGTTAAGTTGGGTTGGGTTAGGTTAGGTTAGGTTAGGTAAGGTTAGGTTAGGTTAGGTTAGGTTAAGGTATGAACCGTCGTAAAACCGCATTAAACAATGTCACTTAGTGAGATGCAGTGTTTTTCACCTTTACAAGTTGGGAACTGTGATATCTAATGTGAAAGCGCTTGAAACCGTCGTAATGTTGTAGAAAGCAATGTAAAGTAGCGAGTAAAACGTTTTCTAACGATAGAAGTGCGAAGGTTATGTTAGGTTATGTTAGTTTAAGCTAGGTAGCGTCGTGAAACCACCAAAAACGACGTCATCTAACGAGATAGTGTTGTTTTATTGCGAGTACGAAACTGCGATAGGTAAAATGTTGTGAAAGCACACAAAACGGCATGAACAAGCCAAATACTGCGTGTTGTACCGTTACAAGTGCGAAAGTGCTATGTTGTGACATTCTCGGTAAAGCGCATGCAAGTATCGTGAAACCTTAAAGAACGATGTCATTTAGCGAGATACAGCGTTCTGTGCTGTAATAAGTTGGTGAGAAGCTGTGAGGTCAAGCAAATATCGTAATTGTGAACGAAACAGTGTAATTGAGCGTCCTTAGATACAAGTGCGAATGTTAGGTTAGGTTGACATATCAACCGTCGTAAAACCGCATTAAACAATGTCACTTAGTGAGATGTAGTGTTTTTCAACATTACAAGTCGGGAACTACGATATCTAATGTGAAAGCGCATGAAACCGTCGTAATCTTGTAGAAAACATTGTAAAGTGGCGAGTAAAACGTTTTCTAACGATAGAAGTGCGAAGGTTAGGTTAGGTTAGGTTAGTTTAAGCTAGGTAGCGTCGTGAAACTACCAAAAACGACGTCATCTAACGAGATAGTGTTGTTTTATAGCGAGTATTAAACTGCGATAGGTGAAATGTTGTGAAAGCACACAAAACGGTATGAACAAGCCAAATACTGCGTGTTCTACCGTTACAAGTGCGAAACTGCTATATTGTGATATTCTCGTTAAATCGCATGCAAGCATCGTGAAACCTTAAAGAACAATGTCATTTAGCGAGATACAGCGTTCTGTACTGCAATAAGTTGGTGAAAAACTGTGAGGTTATGCAAATATCGTAATTGTGAACAAAACAGTGTAATAGAGCGTTTTTAGATACAAGTGCGAATGTTAGGTTAGGTTAAGATATGAACCGTCGTAAAACCGCATTAAACAATGTCAATTACTGAGATGCAGTGTTTTTCACCATTAAAAGTGGGGAACTGCGATATTTAATGTGAAAGCGCTTGCAACCGTCGTTAGGTTAGGTTAGGTTAGGTTAGGTTAGGTTTGGTTAGGTTAGGTTAGGTTAGGTTAGGTTAGATTAGGTTAGGTTGGATTGAGTTGGGTTAGGTTAGGTTAGGTTAGGTTAGGTGGGGTTAGGTTAGGTTAGGTTAGGTTAGGTTAGGTTACGTTAGGTTAGGTTACGTTAGGTTAGGTTAGGTTAGGTTACGTTACGTTAGGTTAGGTTAGGTTAGGTAAGGATAATTTGGTTAGGTTAGGTAAGGTTAGGTTAGGTTAGGTTAGGTTGGGTTGGGTGTTGTTGGGTTGGGTTGGGTTGGGTTAGGTTGGGTTAGGTTAGGTTAGGTTACGTTAGGTTAGGTTAGGTTACGTTAGGTTATGTTAGGTTAGGTTAGGTTACGTTAGGTTAGGTTAGGTCAGGTAAGGTTAGGTTACGTTAGAATAGGTTAGGTTAGGTTACGTTAGGTTAGGTTAAGTTAGGTTAGGTTAGGTTTGGTTAGGTTAGGTTAGGTTAGCTTAGGTTAGGTTAGGTTAGGTTGGGTTGGGTTGGGTTAGGTTGGGTTAGGTTAGGTTAGGTTGGGTTAGGTTAGTTTAGGTTAGGTTAGGTTAGGTTAGGTTAAGTTGGGTTGGGTTAGGTTAGGTTAGGTTAGGTAAGGTTAGGTTAGGTTAGGTTAGGTTAGGTTAAGGTATGAACCGTTGTAAAACCGCATTAAACAATGTCACTTAGTGAGATGCAGTGTTTTTCACCTTTACAAGTTGGGAACTGTGATATCTAATGTGAAAGCGCTTGAAACCATCGTAATGTTGTAGAAAGCAATGTAAAGTAGCGAGTAAAACGTTTTCTAACGATAGAAGTGCGAAGGTCATGTTAGGTTGAGTTATGTTAGTTTAAGCTAGGTAGCGTCGTGAAACTACCAAAAACGTCATCTAACGAGATAGTGTTGTTTTATTGCGAGTACGAAACTGCGATAGGTGAAATGAAGAACGTACAGCGCGAACACAAGACGGGAATACTAAAGATGGGACACAGACAAGCGCTGACTAGCAACTGAATTTTTATTAACACAGAAGCGGAAAATATATACGGAAAAAACAACAGAAACAAGAAAACTGAAAAAATTACAGCATGACAAAGATTCTTCCATGTTATTGTTACACGCGCTCTTCTAGAAAAGATAATTCTTTGGCCGATAACCCGATGGAAGCCATGCTGATGCATAGCGACCCTTCTTTTGCGATATGAGCGGCTTCAATGATTTCACGAGTACGCATGTCCTGATGTCTGCCGATGATTGTTGTTTCTTCAAACAGGGGTGTGCAACCACAGGAACTGCAATGAATGGCCAAAAAACCTTCTTTGGCGTTGCGCACATTATTTTTGTGCTCTCGGAGGCGGTCATTTAGACACCTTCCAGTTTGGCCTATATAACAACACCCGCATGAAAGTGGAATGCGATAAATGACATTATGTGAACAATCTAGAAATTTCTTACGATGCTTGGTAGTGCACTGGCGTTTCCTTTTTTTGACAGGACAGGTGACACGTGAAAGATAAGGCAATTTGTGAGGTGCTGAAAAAACCACTCGAACGCCGCACTGTTGCCCTATTTTCCTGAGACGATGTGAAATATTATGCATGTATGGTATGACCGAAATCTTCTTGCCTCGACCGGTTTCCATGCTTGCCTGCTGAACATTTTCCTGGCAGCTTTTCTTCTTTTTTCTGTAAATTACTTCCGCTACCGATGTGAGCAGCTTATGTGGATAACCTGCTGCTTCGAGCCGACGAATCTGCGCCAAGAAACTTCTAGTGACCTTCATCATGCAAAACCAACTAGCCCAAAGTTTCACTCTTATAGGTGAAATGTTGTGAATGCACACAAAACGGCATGAACAAGCCAAATACTGCGTGTTCTACCGTTACAAGTGCGAAACTGCTATATTGTGATATTCTCGTTAAAGCGCATGCAAGCATCGTGAAACCTTAAAGAACAATGTCATTTAGCGAGATACAGCGTTCTGTACTGCAATAAGTTGGTGAAAAACTGTGAGGTTATGCAAATATCGTAATTGTGAACGAAACAGTGTAATAGAGCGTTTTTCAATACAAGTACGAATGTTAGGTTAGGTTAAGATATGAACCGTCGTAAAACCGCATTAAACAATGTCACTTAGTGAGATGCAGTGTTTTTCACCATTACAAGTTGGGAACTGCGATATCTAATGTGAAAGCGCTTGCAAACGTCGTTAGGTTAGGTTAGGTTAGGTTCGGTTAGGTTAGGTTAGGTTTGGTTAGGTTAGGTTAGGTTATGTTAGGTTAGGTTGGGTTAGGCTAGGTTAGGTTAGGTTAGGTTAGGTTAAGATATGAACCGCGCTAAAACCGCATTAAACAATGTCACTTAGTGAGATGCAGTGTTTTTCACCTTTACAAGTTGGGAACTGCGATATCTAATGTGAAAGCGCTTGAAACCGTCGTAATGTTGTAGAAAGCAATGTAAAGTAGCGAGTAAAACGTTTTCTAACGATAGAAGTGCGAAGGTTATGTTAGGTTGAGTTATGTTAGTTTAAGCTAGGTAGCGTCGTGAAACCACCAAAAACGACGTCATCTAACGAGATAGTGTTGTTTTAATGCGAGTACAAAACTGCGATAGGTAAAATGTTGTGAAAGCACACAAAACGGCATGAACAAGCCAAATACTGCGTGTTGTACCGTTACAAGTGCGAAACTGCTATGTTGTGACATTCTCGGTAAAGCGCATGCAAGTATCGTGAAACCTTAAAGAACGATGTCATTTAGCGAGATACAGCGTTCTGTACTGTAATAAGATGGTGAGAAACTGTGAGGTCAAGCAAATATCGTAATTGTGAACGAAACAGTGTAATTGAGCGTCTTTAGATACAAGTTTGAATGTTAGGTTAGGTTGACATATCAACCGTCGTAAAACCGCATTAAACAATGTCACTTAGTGAGATGTAGTGTTTTTCAACATTACAAGTCGGGAACTACGATATCTAATGTGAAAGCGCATGAAACCGTCGTAATCTAGTAGAAAACATTGTAAAGTTGCGAGTAAAACGTTTTCTAACGATAGAAGTGCGAAGGTTAGGTTAGGTTAGGTTAGTTTAAGTTAGGTAGCGTCGTGAAACTACCAAAAACGACGTCATCTAACGAGATAGTGTTGTTTTATTGCGAGTATTAAACTGCGATAGGTGAAATGTTGTGAATGCACACAAAACGGCATGAACAAGCCAAATACTGCGTGTTCTACCGTTACAAGTGCGAAACTGCTATATTGTGATATTCTCGTTAAAGCGCATGCAAGCATCGTGAAACCTTAAAGAACAATGTCATTTAGCGAGATACAGCGTTCTGTACTGCAATAAGTTGGTGAAAAACTGTGAGGTTAAGCAAATATCGTAATTGTGAACGAAACAGTGTAGTAGAGCGTTTTTCAATACAAGTACGAATGTTAGGTTAGGTTAAGGTATGAACCGTCGTAAAACCGCAATAAACAATGTCACTTAGTGAGATGCAGTGTTTTTCACCTTTACAAGTTGGGAACTGCGATATCTAATGTGAAAGCGCTTGAAACCGTCGTAATGTTGTAAAAAGCAATGTAAAGTAGCGAGTAAAACGTTTTCTAACGATAGAAGTGCGAAGGTTATGTTAGGTTGAGTTATGTTAGTTTAAGCTAGGTAGCGTCGTGAAACCACCAAAAACGACGTCATCTAACGAGATAGTGTTGTTTTATTGCGAGTACGAAACTGCGATAGGTAAAATGTTGTGAAAGCACACAAAACGGCATGAACAAGCCAAATGCTGCGTGTTGTACCGTTACAAGTGCGAAACTGCTATGTTGTGACATTCTCGGTAAAGCGCATGCAAGTATCGTGAAACCTTAAAGAACGATGTCATTTAGCGAGATACAGCGTTCTGTACTGTAATAAGTTGGTGAGAAACTGTGAGGTCAAGCAAATATCGTAATTGTGAACGAAACAGTGTAATTGAGCGTCTTTAGATACAAGTGCGAATGTTAGGTTAGGTTGACATATTGCCGCAGAGACTGCCTTCTACCAGGAGAACCAGCGCGACGCTATGCAAGCGTCTACAACTACCAGGAGAACCAGCGAGACGCTATGCAAGCGTCTACAGCGTAGCGCACCTGCGCGCGCTGTAGCAACGCGAGTCATTGCTCCTCGTGCTTGGGCTCGCGACGGTGGCCTGATCGACGGGTTGTGAAAAAAGGTGTTCGAGGGAGACGCTAGTGTGGAACGCTTTAGCGGACTCAGTTATTTACCTATTTTTCTGGGCACAAGTTCGCCCTTTAATAAAGCTATTGTTTGTGTCACCCTCTTGCAATACGTGACATTCTGGTGGAGGTGCGGGGGTATGATTGGAAGTCCCTCAGGCGCAAGAGAGCGGAGCCCCGACCCTCAACGACTGGAACCTGGCGAATTGACTCCTGTACACCAGCGTTCGAGCCGTCGTCTTCGAGGAGACCCGCCTGAATTCGGACCGCTCACCACTGCTCCAGCAACGCAAGCAGCTTTTACAAACGACCCCACAACGATGGCCACCGCAGGTTCTACATCCGAGCTCATCGTGTCACCACCGTGCCTGCCTGAGCCCTTCCACGGTGATTCGCACGAAGATGTAGAAGACTGGCTGGAACATTTCGAGCGAGTCGCAAGGACCAATGCCTGGGATGAGACAAGGAAACTTGGACGCGTGTACTTTGCGTTGCAGGATTCAGCGAAGGTGTGGTTCGAAAATCACGAAGCGGTGATAACAACATGGGAAGATTTTCGACAACACTTGCTCGCTGCGTATGCCAGCACCGACCGCCGAGAGAAGGCAGAGAACGCTCTCCAGTCCAGGAGTCAACGCACGAATGAGAGTGTCAGCATGTATGTCGAAGACATGTGCCGGCTCTTCAAACGCGCTGATCCGAACATGACGGAAGAGAAGAAACTGCGCCACCTAATGCGTGGAGTCAAGCAGGACTTGTTTGCTGGGTTAGTTCGCAATCCACCACGCACGGTTGCCGAGTTCCGCACCGAAGCAACAACCATAGAGAAGGCGCTACAGCAGCGTGCCCGTCATTACAACCGAGACGCCAGTAGCGCACCAGTGGACGTCCTATCGGCAGGCCAAAGTAACAACAGTGAAACGCTAAGAGAACTGGTGCGATCCATTGTAAGGGAAGAGATTCAGAAGTTGATGCAGCCACAAGTGATGCCAACAGTCTCGACCCTCGCCGCCGTCATTCGTGACGAAGTCCGGCACGCCATCCTTCAGCCGGAACCTGAGCCGCAACCTGTTCGACTGGAACAACCACTGCAGACACGTCGCATGCCAACGTACGCGGACGCTCTACGCCAGCCTGCCGTGCACAATGCTTCTTTCGTAGCCCCCAGTACACGCCCGTCGGCTTCGCATGGCTCGCCCTTTCTCGGAGAGCTGAGACCACGAAAAAGCGACGTGTGGCGCACACCCGACTGGACGCCGCTTTGCTTTCATTGCGGAGAGGCTGGACATCTTTACAGAACGTGCCCATACCGGAGGGCCGGCCTGCGGGGGTTTTCTGTGAACGCACCATGCCCGCGTAATGGTGAAAGACCCATGGAGATAGAAGATTACCTGTCAAGGCAGCAACTCCCATCTGCTAGTTTTCAGCACCAGCCAAGGTCACCGGCGCCGAAACGTTACCGATCACCGAGCCCCCGGCGTCCAAGTTCCCCATTCTCAGGTCCACCAAGACGTTCAACGAGCCCGCGGCAGGAAAACTAAGTCCAGCGACCTGTGGAGGCAAGGCCGCTGTTGTTCGACAAGGCGAAGATCCTCCGTCAAGACCCGAGGGTAGCAGCGACAGGCAGAAAAGAACGGCTAAGATAAGTAAGGAATCAATTTCTTCGGACTTGCGCGTTACGGTGGACGAGCGGGAATTGAGCGTTTTAGTCGATACCGGTGCGGATTATTCAGTCGTCAGCTACGCGTTCGCGAGGGATCTCAAGAAAGTTTTGACGCCGTGGAGTGGTCCACAAATAAGAACGGCTGGGGACCACAGGATAACACCAGTGGGAAGATGTACCGCGAGAATAGGAATTCAGGGTGCTACTTACGTGGCTGAGTTTATTGTGCTTCCGGAATGCTCAAGGGACGTAATTCTCGGGATGGATTTCTTGCTAGCGAACGGTGCCATAATCAACCTACAAAATTCTAGCGTTTCCTTCTCGACGAAGCTGGCCATAGACGAGAAGGAGGTAGAGAGCACTGCATTGCGGGTTATCGACGAAGACATAACCGTGCCACCACGATGCAGCGTGCTGGTTGGCGTCAGAAATGACACATTTGCCGATTCCGAAGGCATAGCGGATAGCAACGTCGAGCTGCTACTAAAGAAAGGTATTTGTGTAGCCCGGGGCATCATTCAATTACGTGATGGGTGCGCCAGTGTGTTGCTCACAAACTTCGGAAATGCAATACAGCATGTTGCAAAAGACACTGCCATTGCCTTTCTGCACAGCTTTACTGCAGCGACAGATTTGTGTGGCCTCACGTCAGCACCACCTGCTTCGGGAAGTACGGATGATGTCGGAGCTGCGGTTTCAATAAATAGAAGTCTATCATCAGGCGAAAGGCAAATCATACAGGACCTCATAAGAGACTTCTCAGAGTGTTTCTCCACCTCGTCAAAAGTACGTCGCACGCAGATCGTTAAACACCGAATAATAACTGACGAGCAAACAAGACCTGTTCATCAAAACCCGTACAGAGTTTCACCCAAAGAACGAGAGGTCATAAAGGGTCAAGTGCAAGAGATGCTGGAGGATGATGTCATCCAACCATCCAACAGTCCGTGGGCATCGCCAGTAGTGCTTGTGAGGAAAAAGGACAACACGTTGAGATTCTGCGTTGACTACCGGAAACTGAACAGCGTGACCAAGCGCGACGTATACCCCTTGCCACGTATCGATGATACATTAGATCGCCTACGGCATGCCAGATATTTCTCGTCATTAGATTTAAAAAGCGGGTATTGGCAAATTGAAGTGGATGAAAGAGACCGCGAAAAGACGGCTTTCGTAACTCCGGACGGCTTGTACGAATTTAAAGCACTCCCATTCGGCCTTTGTTGTGCGCCGGCGACATTCCAGCGCATGATGGACAGTGTTCTATCGGGTCTCAAATGGCAGTCATGTTTAGTATACTTGGACGATGTTGTGGTATTTTCTGCAACCTTTGAACAGCATATAGAACGACTACGTTCAGTGCTTCACGCCATCCAGTCGGCCGGCTTGACTATTAAACCGGAAAAGTGTCAGTTTGGATATGAAAAGCTTCGTTTTCTCGGTCATGTGATCAGCGCTGAAGGTGTTGGCCCGGATCCGGACAAAACTGCGGCCGTTGCGCGATTCCCCAAGCCGAGAGACAAGAAGGAGGTGCGTCGATTTCTGGGCTTGTGCGCTTACTACAGACGATTTATAGAAAATTTCTCGAAAATTGCTGAACCTCTGACCAGACTCACAAAAGAGGAAGAATCATTCGTTTGGCATAAGGAACAAGAGAGAGCTTTCGAGGAACTAAAGAACCGTTTACAAGCCCCACCGATCCTCGCACATTTTGATGAAACTGCGGACACGGAAGTCCATACAGACGCAAGTAATCTTGGTCTCGGCGCGGTATTAGCTCAATGGCAAAATGGAGAAGAGAAAGTCATAGCCTATGCCAGTCGCACCCTGTCAAAAGCTGAAAAGAACTATTCTGCAACGGAAAAAGAGTGCTTGGCAGTTATATGGGCGATTAGCAAGTTCAGGCCATATCTCTACGGCAGGCCGTTCCGCGCCGTCAGCGACCACCATTCACTTTGCTGGCTGGCGAGCTTAAAAGACCCGTCGGGACGACTTGCGAGATGGAGCCTCAGGCTCCAAGAATACGATATTACAGTTGTATATAGGTCGGGAAGAAAACACAGCGATGCTGATTGCTTATCACGCTCGCCACTGGACTCTACCTCTTCGGAAGAGGACGACTTTCCGTTCCTTTGTGTTGTGAAGGCTTCAGATATCGCCGAGCAGCAACGATCCGACACAGAACTGCTCCCATTGATAAAATTCCTCGAAGGGCACGACTCCCAAGTTCCACGTGTATTTAGGAGAACATTATCGTCGTTCTGCCTCCGTGATAATGTACTCTACAAAAGGAACTTCAGAAGCAACAAAGAAAAGTTCTTACTCGTTGTGCCGCAAGTCATGAGACGTGAAATATTACAAGCTTGCCATGATGAACCGTGCTCGGGTCACTTAGGTGTCAGCCGGACATTCGCCAGAATTCATCTGAAATATTACTGGCCCAAGCTGTTAGCATCGGTACAGCATTATGTGAAGACATGCCGCGAATGTCAAAGGCGCAAAACACCACCTCTGAAAACTGCCGGCCTGCTCCAGCCCATAGACCCACCTGAGACTCCTTTTCAGCAAATTGGAATGGATCTTCTCGGGCCGTTTCCAATGTCATCCTCAGGAAAGAGGTGGATTATTGTCGCAACCGACTATTTAACGCGGTACGCAGAAACTGGCTGCCTGGAACGAGGAACGGCTGCGGAAGTTGCCAAGTTCTTCGTTCACAACATAGTTCTGCGACATGGCGCCCCGATGGTAGTTATCACCGATCGCGGAACAGCATTCACATCAGAGTTGATGCAGTGCCTGATGAATATGACTAATACCACTCATAGAAAAAGTACTGCGTATCATCCCCAAACGAACGGGTTGACGGAACGCCTAAACCGCACCATAGCGGATATGTTGTCGATGTACGTGGACATAGAGCATAAGACGTGGGACGAAATCCTACCTTATGCAACGTTCGCCTACAATACGGCAGTACAGGAGACCACCCGCATTCCTCCATTTGAGCTGGTCTATGGCCGTATGGTGACTACAACACTCGACGCTATGCTCCCTGTCGATAACGACAATTATGAGCCATCTGACGTTGAAGAATTCCTACAAAGAGCTGAAGAAGCGCGCCAACTAGCGCGACATCGAATACGTCAACAACAATGTAGGGACGCGAGCTACTACAACCTGCGCCGCAGAGAAGTCAAATATCAGCCAGGCGATCAAGTGTGGGTGTGGACACCAATACGCCACCGTGGGCTGTCAGAGAAACTTCTTCGACGCTACTTTGGTCCATATAAGGTCATCCGCCAACTCAGTGACATAACTTATGAAGTTATTCCTGAAGGACAAGAGCGCTCAAGACGTCAAAACCATGCAGAGGTCGTACATGTAGCCCGCATGAAGCCCTACTTCGAGAGATGCTGAAGCATTCCCCCTTGCGTACTTCCCCCAACCGCGCATCGGGACGATGCGTATTTCGGAGGGGGAGTAATGCCGCAGAGACTGCCTTCTACCAGGAGAACCAGCGCGACGCTATGCAAGCGTCTACAACTACCAGGAGAACCAGCGAGACGCTATGCAAGCGTCTACAGCGTAGCGCACCTGCGCACGCTGTAGCAACGCGAGTCATTGCTCCTCGTGCTTGGGCTCGCGACGGTGGCCTGATCGACGGGTTGTGAAAAAAGGTGTTCGAGGGAGACGCTAGTGTGGAACGCTTTAGCGGACTCAGTTATTTACCTATTTTTCTGGGCACAAGTTCGCCCTTTAATAAAGCTATTGTTTGTGTCACCCTCTTGCAATACGTGACAATATCAACCGTCGTAAAACCGCATTAAACAATGTCACTTAGTGAGATGTAGTGTTTTTCAACATTACAAGTCGGGAACTACGATATCTAATGTGAAAGCGCATGAAACCGTCGTAATCTTGTAGAAAACATTGTAAAGTGGCGAGTAAAACGTTTTCTAACAATAGAAGTGCGAAGGTTAGGTTAGGTTAGGTTAGTTTAAGCTAGGTAGCGTCGTGAAACTACCAAAAACGACGTCATCTAACGAGATAGTGTTGTTTTATAGCGAGTATTAAACTGCGATAGGTGAAATGTTGTGAAAGCACACAAAACGGCATGAACAAGCCAAATACTGCGTGTTCTACCGTTATAAGTGCGAAACTGCTATATTGTGATATTCTCGTTAAAGCGCATGCAAGCATCGTGAAACCTTAAAGAACAATGTCATTTAGCGAGATACAGCGTTCTGTACTGCAATAAGTTGGTGAAAAACTGTGAGGTTATGCAAATATCGTAATTGTGAACAAAACAGTGTAATAGAGCGTTTTTAGATACAAGTGCGAATGTTAGGTTAGGTTAAGATATGTACCGTCGTAAAACCGCATTAAACAATGTCAATTACTGAGATGCAGTGTTTTTCACCATTAAAAGTGGGGAACTGCGATATTTAATGTGAAAGCGCTTGCAACCGTCGTTAGGTTAGGTTAGGTTAGGTTAGGTTTGGTTAGGTTAGGTTAGGTTAGGTTAGGTTAGATTAGGTTAGGTTGGGTTGAGTTGGGTTAGGTTAGGTTAGGTTAGGTTGGGTTAGGTTAGGTTAGGTTAGGTTACGTTAGGTTAGGTTAGGTTACGTTAGGTTAGGTTAGGTTAGGTTACGTTAGGTTAGGTTAGGTTAAGTAAGGATAATTTGGTTAGGTTAGGTAAGGTTAGGTTAGGTTAGGTTAGGTTGGGTTGGGTGTTGTTGGGTTGGGTTGGGTTGGGTTAGGTTGGGTTAGGTTAGGTTAGGTTACGTTAGGTTAGGTTAGGTTAGGTGAGGTTACGTTATGTTAGGTTAGGTTACGTTAGGTTAGGTTAGGTCAGGTAAGGTTAGGTTACGTTAGAATAGGTTAGGTTAGGTTAGGTTACGTTAGGTTAGGTTAAGTTAGGTTAGGTTAGGTTTGGTTAGCTTAGGTTAGGTTAGCTTAGGATAGGTTAGGTTGGGTTGGGTTGGGTTAGGTTGGGTTAGGTTAGGTTAGGTTAGGTTGGGTTAGGTTAGTTTAGGTTAGGTTAGGTTAGGTTAGGTTGGGTTGGGTTGGGTTAGGTTAGGTTATGTTAGGTTAGGTTGGGTTAGGCTAGGTTAGGTTAGGTTAGGTTAGGTTAAGATATGAACCGCGCTAAAACCGCATTAAACAATGTCACTTAGTGAGATGCAGTGTTTTTCCCCTTTACAAGTTGGGAACTGCGATATCTAATGTGAAAGCGCTTGAAACCGTCGTAATGTTGTAGAAAGCAATGTAAAGTAGCGAGTAAAACGTTTTCTAACGATGGAAGTGCGAAGGTTATGTTAGGTTGAGTTATGTTATTTTAAGCTAGGTAGCGTCGTGAAACCACCAAAAACGACGTCATCTAACGAGATAGTGTTGTTTTAATGCGAGTACAAAACTGCGATAGGTAAAATGTTGTGAAAGCACACAAAACGGCATGAACAAGCCAAATACTGCGTGTTGTACCGTTACAAGTGCGAAACTGCTATGTTGTGACATTCTCGGTAAAGCGCATGCAAGTATCGTGAAACCTTAAAAAACGATGTCATTTAGCGAGATACAGCGTTCTGTACTGTAATAAGTTGGTGAGAAACTGTGAGGTCAAGCAAATATCGTAATTGTGAACGAAACAGTGTAATTGAGCGTCTTTAGATACAAGTGCGAATGTTAGGTTAGGTTGACATATCAACCGTCGTAAAACCGCATTAAACAATGTCACTTAGTGAGATGTAGTGTTTTTCAACATTACAAGTCGGGAACTACGATATCTAATGTGAAAGCGCATGAAACCGTCGTAATCTAGTAGAAAACATTGTAAAGTTGCGAGTAAAACGTTTTCTAACGATAGAAGTGCGAAGGTTAGGTTAGGTTAGGTTAGTTTAAGCTAGGTAGCGTCGTGAAACTACCAAAAACGACGTCATCTAACGAGATAGTGTTGTTTTATTGCGAGTATTAAACTGCGATAGGTGAAATGTTGTGAATGCACACAAAACGGCATGAACAAGCCAAATACTGCGTGTTCTACCGTTACAAGTGCGAAACCGCTATATTGTGATATTCTCGTTAAAGCGCATGCAAGCATCGTGAAACCTTAAAGAACGATGTCATTTAGCGAGATACAGCGTTCTGTACTGCAATAAGTTGGTGAAAAACTGTGAGGTTATGCAAATATCGTAATTGTGAACGAAACAGTGTAATAGAGCGTTTTTCAATACAAGTACGAATGTTAGGTTAGGTTAAGATATGAACCGTCGTAAAACCGCATTAAACAATGTCACTTAGTGAGATGCAGTGTTTTTCACCATTACAAGTCGGGAACTGCGATATCTAATGTGAAAGCGCTTGCAAACGTCGTTAGGTTAGGTTAGGTTTGGTTAGGTTAGGTTAGGTTAGGTTACGTTAGGTTAGGTTAGGTTAGGTTTGGTTAGGTTAGGTTAGGTTAGGGTATGTTAGGTAAGGTTTGGTTAGGTTAGGTTAGGTTAGGTTGGGTTAGGTAAGGTTAGGTTAGGTTAAGATATGAACCGCGCTAAAACCGCATTAAACAATGTCACTTAGTGAGATGCTGTGTTTTCCACCATTACAAGTCGGGAACTGCGATATCTAATGTGAAAGCGCATGAAACCGTCGTAATCTTGTAGAAAACATTGTAAAGTAGCGAATAAAACGTTTTCTAACGATAGAAGTGCGAAGGTTCGGTAAGTTTGAGCTAGGTAGCGTCGTGAAACCACCAAAAACGATGTCATCTAACGAGATAGTGTTGTTTTATTGCGAGTACGAAACTGCGATAGGTGAAATATTGGGAAAGCACACAAAATGGCATGAACTAGCCAGATACTGCGTCTTGTGCCGTAACAAGTGCGAAACTGCTTTATTGTGATATTCTCGTTAAAGCGCATGCAAGTATCGTGAAACCTTAAAGAACGATGTCATCTAGCGAGATACAGCGTTCTGTACTGTAATAAGTTGGTGAGAAACTGTGAGGTCAAGCAAATATCGTAATTGTGAACGAAACAGTGTAATAGAGCGTTTTTCAATACAAGTACGAATGTTAGGTTAGGTTAAGATATGAACCGTCGTAAAACCGCATTAAACAATGTCACTTAGTGAGATGCAGTGTTTTCACCATTACAAGTCGGGAACTGCGATATCTAATGTGAAAGCGCTTGCAAACGTCGTTAGGTTAGGTTAGGTTAGGTTAGGTTACGTTAGGTTAGGTTTGGTTAGGTTAGGTTAGGTTAGGTTATGTTAGGTTAGGTTGGGTTAGGCTAGGTTAGGTTAGGTTAGGTTAGGTTAAGATATGAACCGCGCTAAAACCGCATTAAACAATGTCACTTAGTGAGATGCAGTGTTTTTCACCTTTACAAGTTGGGAACTGCGATATCTAATGTGAAAGCGCTTGAAACCGTCGTAATGTTGTAGAAAGCAATGTAAAGTAGCGAGTAAAACGTTTTCTAACGATAGAAGTGCGAAGGTTATGTTAGGTTGAGTTATGTTAGTTTAAGCTAGGTAGCGTCGTGAAACCACCAAAAACGACGTCATCTAACAAGATAGTGTTGTTTTAATGCGAGTACAAAACTGCGATAGGTAAAATGTTGTGAAAGCACACAAAACGGCATGAACAAGCCAAATACTGCGTGTTGTACCGTTACAAGTGCGAAACTGCTATGTTGTGACATTCTCGGTAAAGCGCATGCAAGTATCGTGAAACCTTAAAGAACGATGTCATTTAGCGAGATACAGCGTTCTGTACTGTAATAAGTTGGTGAGAAACTGTGAGGTCAAGCAAATATCGTAATTGTGAACGAAACAGTGTAATTGAGCGTCTTTAGATACAAGTGCGAATGTTAGGTTAGGTTGACATATCAACCGTCGTAAAACCGCATTAAACAATGTCACTTAGTGAGATGTAGTGTTTTTCAACATTACAAGTCGGGAACTACGATATCTAATGTGAAAGCGCATGAAACCGTCGTAATCTAGTAGAAAACATTGTAAAGTTGCGAGTAAAACGTTTTCTAACGATAGAAGTGCGAAGGTTAGGTTAGGTTAGGTTAGTTTAAGCTAGGTAGCGTCGTGAAACTACCAAAAACGACGTCATCTAACGAGATAGTGTTGTTTTATTGCGAGTATTAAACTGCGATAGGTGAAATGTTGTGAATGCACACAAAACGGCATGAACAAGCCAAATACTGCGTGTTCTACCGTTACAAGTGCGAAACTGCTATATTGTGATATTCTCGTTAAAGCGCATGCAAGCATCGTGAAACCTTAAAGAACAATGTCATTTAGCGAGATACAGCGTTCTGTACTGCAATAAGTTGGTGAAAAACTGTGAGGTTAAGCAAATATCGTAATTGTGAACGAAACAGTGTAGTAGAGCGTTTTTCAATACAAGTACGAATGTTAGGTTAGGTTAAGGTATGAACCGTCGTAAAACCGCAATAAACAATGTCACTTAGTGAGATGCAGTGTTTTTCACCTTTACAAGTTGGGAACTGCGATATCTAATGTGAAAGCGCTTGCAAACGTCGTTAGGTTAGGTTAGGTTAGGTTAGGTTAGGTTAGGTTACGTTAGGTTAGGTTTGGTTAGGTTAGGTTAGGTTGGGTTAGGTTAGGTTAGGTTACGTTAGGTTAAGGTATGAACCGTCGTAAAACCGCAATAAACAATGTCACTTAGTGAGATGCAGTGTTTTTCACCTTTACAAGTTGGGAACTGCGATATCTAATGTGAAAGCGCTTGAAACCGTCGTAATGTTGTAGAAAGCAATGTAAAGTAGCGAGTAAAACGTTTTCTAACGATAGAAGTGCGAAGGTTATGTTAGGTTGAGTTATGTTAGTTTAAGCTAGGTAGCGTCGTGAAACCACCAAAAACGACGTCATCTAACGAGATAGTGTTGTTTTATTGCGAGTACGAAACTGCGATAGGTAAAATGTTGTGAAAGCACACAAAACGGCATGAACAAGCTAAAAACTGCGTGTTGTACCGTTACAAGTGCGAAAGTGCTATGTTGTGACATTCTCGGTAAAGCGCATGCAAGTATCGTGAAACCTTAAAGAACGATGTCATTTAGCGAGATACAGCGTTCTGTACTGTAATAAGTTGGTGAGAAACTGTGAGGTCAAGCAAATATCGTAATTGTGAACGAAACAGTGTAATTGAGCGTCTTTAGATACAAGTGCGAATGTTAGGTTAGGTTGACATATCAACCGTCGTAAAACCGCATTAAACAATGTCACTTAGTGAGATGTAGTGTTTTTCAACATTACAAGTCGGGAACTACGATATCTAATGTGAAAGCGCATGAAACCGTCGTAATCTTGTAGAAAACATTATAAAGTGGCGAGTAAAACGTTTTCTAACGATAGAAGTGCGAAGGTTAGGTTAGGTTAGGTTAGTTTAAGCTAGGTAGCGTCGTGAAACTACCAAAAACGACGTCATCTAACGAGATAGTGTTGTTTTATAGCGAGTATTAAACTGCGATAGGTGAAATGTTGTGAAAGCACACAAAACGGCATGAACAAGCCAAATACTGCGTGTTCTACCGTTACAAGTGCGAAACTGCTATACTGTGATATTCTCGTTAAATCGCATGCAAGCATCGTGAAACCTTAAAGAACAATGTCATTTAGCGAGATACAGCGTTCTGTACTGCAATAAGTTGGTGAAAAACTGTAAGGTTATGCAAATATCGTAATTGTGAACAAAACAGTGTAATAGAGCGTTTTTAGATAC
This sequence comes from Rhipicephalus microplus, assembly GCF_043290135.1. Lineage (NCBI taxonomy): Eukaryota > Metazoa > Arthropoda > Arachnida > Ixodida > Ixodidae > Rhipicephalus > Rhipicephalus microplus. The sequence goes on from NW_027464609.1 coordinate 816,908, forward strand.
AAGTGCGAATGTTAGGTTAGGTTAAGATATGAACCGTCGTAAAACCGCATTAAACAATGTCAATTACTGAGATGCAGTGTTTTTCACCATTAAAAGTGGGGAACTGCGATATTTAATGTGAAAGCGCTTGCAACCGTCGTTAGGTTAGGTTAGGTTAGGTTAGGTTAGGTTTGGTTAGGTTAGGTTAGGTTAGGTTAGGTTAGATTATGTTAGGTTGGGTTGAGTTGGGTTAGGTTAGGTTAGGTTAGGTTAGGTTGGGTTAGGTTAGGTTAGGTTAGGTTAGGTTACGTTAGGTTAGGTTACGTTAGGTTAGGTTAGGTTAGGTTACGTTAGGTTAGGTTAGGTTAGGTAAGGATAATTTGGTTAGGTTAGGTAAGGTTAGGTTAGGTTAGGTTAGGTTGGGTTGGGTGTTGTTGGGTTGGGTTGGGTTAGGTTGGGTTAGGTTAGGTTAGGTTACGTTAGGTTCGGTTAGGTTAGGTTACGTTAGGTTATGTTAGGTTAGGTTAGGTTACGTTAGGTTAGGTTAGGTCAGGTAAGGTTAGGTTACGTTAGAATAGGTTAGGTTAGGTTACGTTAGGTTAGGTTAAGTTAGGTTAGGTTAGGTTTGGTTAGGTTAGGTTAGGTTAGCTTAGGTTAGGTTAGGTTGGGATGGATTGGGTTAGGTTGGTTTAGGTTAGGTTAGGTTAGGTTAGGTTGGGTTAGGTTAGTTTAGGTTAGGTTAGGTTAGGTTAGGTTAAGTTCGGTTGGGTTAGGTTAGGTTAGGTTAGGTTAGGTAAGGTAAGGTTAGGTTAGGTTAGGTTAGGTTAAGGTATGAACCGTCGTAAAACCGCATTAAACAATGTCACTTAGTGAGATGCAGTGTTTTTCACCTTTACAAGTTGGGAACTGTGATATCTAATGTGAAAGCGCTTGAAACCGTCGTAATGTTGTAGAAAGCAATGTAAAGTAGCGAGTAAAACGCTTTCTAACGATAGAAGTGCGAAGGTCATGTTAGGTTGAGTTATGTTAGTTTAAGCTAGGTAGCGTCGTGAAACTACCAAAAACAACGTCATCTAACGAGATAGTGTTTTATTGCGAGTACGAAACTGCGATAGGTGAAATGTTGTGAAAGCACACAAAACGGCATGAACAAGCCAAATACTGCGTGTTGTACCGTTACAAGTGCGAAACTGCTATGTTGTGATATTCTCGTTAAAGCGCATGCAAGCATCGTGAAACCTTAAAGAACGATGTCATTTAGCGAGATACAGCGTTCTGTACTGCAATAAGTTGGTGAAAAACTGTAAGGTTATGCAAATATCGTAATTGTGAACAAAACAGTGTAATAGAGCGTTTTTAGATACAAGTGCGAATGTTAGGTTAGGTTAAGATATGAACCGTCGTAAAACCGCATTAAACAATGTCAATTACTGAGATGCAGTGTTTTTCACCATTAAAAGTGGGGAACTGCGATATTTAATGTGAAAGCGCTTGCAACCGTCGTTAGGTTAGGTTAGGTTAGGTTAGGTTAGGTTTGGTTAGGTTAGGTTAGGTTAGGTTAGATTAGGTTAGGTTGGGTTGAGTTGGGTTAGGTTAGGTTAGGTTAGGTTAGGTTGGGTTCGGTTAGGTTAGGTTAGGTTACGTTAGGTTAGGTTACGTTAGGTTAATTTAGGTTAGGTTACGTAAGGTTAGGTTAGGTTAGGTAAGGATAATTTGGTTAGGTTAGGTAAGGTTAGGTTAGGTTAGGTTAGGTTGGGTTGGGTGTTGTTGGGTTGGGTTGGGTTAGGTTTGGTTAGGTTAGGTTAGGTTACGTTAGGTTAGGTTAGGTTAGGTTACGTTAGGTTATGTTAGGTTAGGTTAGGTTACGTTAGGTTAGGTTAGGTCAGGTAAGGTTAGGTTACGTTAGAATAGGTTAGGTTAGGTTACGTTAGGTTAGGTTAAGTTAGGTTAGGTTAGGTTTGGTTAGGTTAGGTTAGGTTAGCTTAGGTTAGGTTAGGTTGGGATGGGTTGGGTTAGGTTGGGTTAGGTTAGGTTAGGTTAGGTTGGGTTAGGTTAGTTTAGGTTAGGTTAGGTTAGGTTAGGTTAAGTTGGGTTGGGTTAGGTTAGGTTAGGTTAGGTAAGGTTAGGTTAGGTTAGGTTAGGTTAGGTTAAGGTATGAACCGTCGTGAAACCGCATTAAACAATGTCACTTAGTGAGATGCAGTGTTTTCACCATTACAAGTCGCGAACTGCGATATCTAATGTGAAAGCGCATGAAACCGTCGTAATCTTGTAGAAAACATTGTAAAATTGCGAGTAAAACGTTTTCTAACGATAGAAGTGCGAAGGTTAGGTTAGGTTAGGTTAGTTTAGGCTAGGTAGCGTCGTGAAACTACCAAAAACGACGTCATCTAACGAGATAGTGTTGTTTTATTGCGAGTATTAAACTGCGATAGGTGAAATGTTGTGAATGCACACAAAACGGCATGAACAAGCCAAATACTGCGTGTTCTACCGTTACAAGTGCGAAACTGCTATATTGTGATATTCTCGTTAAAGCGCATGCAAGCATCGTGAAACCTTAAAGAACAATGTCATTTAGCGAGATACAGCGTTCTGTATTGCAATAAGTTGGTGAAAAACTGTGAGGTTATGCAAATATCGTAATTGTGAACGAAACAGTGTAATAGAGCGTTTTTCAATACAAGTACGAATGTTAGGTTAGGTTAAGATATGAACCGTCGTAAAACCGCATTAAACAATGTCACTTAGTGAGATGCAGTGTTTTTCACCATTACAAGTTGGGAACTGCGATATCTAATGTGAAAGCGCTTGCAAACGTCGTTAGGTTAGGTTAGGTTAGGTTAGGTTAGGTTACGTTAGGTTAGGTTTGGTTAGGTTAGGTTAGGTTAGGTTTGGTTAGGTTAGGTTGGGTTAGGTTAGGTTAGGTTACGTTAGGTTAAGGTATGAACCGTCGTAAAACCGCAATAAACAATGTCACTTAGTGAGATGCAGTGTTTTTCACCTTTACAGGTTGGGAACTGCGATATCTAATGTGAAAGCGCTTGAAACCGTCGTAATGTTGTAGAAAGCAATGTAAAGTAGCGAGTAAAACGTTTTCTAACGATAGAAGTGCGAAGGTTATGTTAGGTTGAGTTATGTTAGTTTAGGCTAGGTAGCGTCGTGAAACCACCAAAAACGACGTCATCTAACGAGATAGTGTTGTTTTATTGCGAGTACGAAACTGCGATAGGTAAAATGTTGTGAAAGCACACAAAACGGCATGAACAAGCCAAATACTGCGTGTTTTACCGTTACAAGTGCGAAACTGCTATGTTGTGACATTCTCGGTAAAGCGCATGCAAGTATCGTGAAACCTTAAAGAACGATGTCATTTAGCGAGATACAGCGTTCTGCACTGTAATAAGTTGGTGAGAAACTGTGAGGTCAAGCAAATATCGTAATTCTGAACGAAACAGTGTAATTGAGCGTCTTTAGATACAAGTGCGAATGTTAGGTTAGGTTGACATATCAACCGTCGTAAAACCGCATTAAACAATGTCACTTAGTGAGATGTAGTGTTTTTCAACATTACAAGTCGGGAACTACGATATCTAATGTGAAAGCGCACGAAACCGTCGTAATCTTGTAGAAAACATTGTAAAGTGGCGAGTAAAACGTTTTCTAACCATAGAAGTGCGAAGGTTAGGTTAGGTTAGGTTAGTTTAAGCTAGGTAGCGTCGTGAAACTACCAAAAACGACGTCATCTAACGAGATAGTGTTGTTTTATAGCGAGTATTAAACTGCGATAGGTGAAATGTTGTGAAAGCACACAAAACGGCATGAACAAGCCATATACTGCGTGTTCTACCGTTACAAGTGCGAAACTGCTATATTGTGATATTCTCGTTAAAGCGCATTCAAGCATCGTGAAACCTTAAAGAACAATGTCATTTAGCGAGATACAGCGTTCTCTACTGCAATAAGTTGGTGAAAAACTGTGAGGTTATGCAAATATCCTAATTGTGAACGAAACAGTGTAATAGAGCGTTTTTTAATACAAGTGCGAATGTTAGGTTAGGTTAAGATATGAACCGTCGTAAAACCGCATTAATCAATGTCACTTAGTGAGATGCAGTGTTTTTCACCATTACAAGTCGGGAACTGCGATATCTAATGTGAAAGCGCTTGCAAACGTTGTTAAGTTAGGTTAGGTTAGGTTAGGTTAGGTTAGGTTACGTTAGGTTAGGTTAGGTTAGGTTTGGTTAGGTTAGGTTAGGTTAGGTTAGGGTATGTTAGGTAAGGTTTGGTTAGGTTAGGTTAGGTTAGGTTGGTTTAGGTAAGGTTAGGTTAGGTTAAGATATGAACCGCGCTAAAACCGCGTTAAACAATGTCACTTAGTGAGATGCTGTGTTTTTCACCATTACAAGTCGGGAACTGCGATATCTAATGTGAAAGCGCATGAAACCGTCGTAATGTTGTAGAAAACATTGTAAAGTAGCGAATAAAACGTTTTCTAACGATAGAAGTGCGAAGGTTCGGTTAGTTTGAGTTATGTTAGTTTAAGCTAGGTAGCGTCGTGAAACCACCAAAAACGACGTCATCTAACGAGATAGTGTTGTTTTAATGCGAGTACGAAACTGCGACAGGTAAAATGTTGTGAAAGCACTCAAAACGGCATGAACAAGCCAAATACTGCGTGTTGTACCGTTACAAGTGCGAAACTGCTAAGTTGTGACATTCTCGGTAAAGCGCATGCAAGTATCGTGAAACCTTAAAGAACGATGTCATTTAGCGAGATACAGCGTTCTGTACTGTAATAAGTTGGTGAGAAACTGTGAGGTCAAGCAAATATCGTAATTGTGAACGAAACAGTGTAATTGAGCGTCTTTAAATACAAGTGCGAATGTTAGGTTAGGTTGACATATCAACCGTCGTAAAACCGCATTAAACAATGTCACTTAGTGAGATGTAGGGTTTTTCAACATTACAAGTCGGGAACTACGATATCTAATGTGAAAGCGCATGAAACCGTCGTAATCTTGTAGAAAACATTGTAAAGTTGCGAGTAAACGTTTTCTAACGATAGAAGTGCGAAGGTTAGGTAAGGTTAGGTTAGTTTAAGCTAGGTAGCGTCGTGAAACTACCAAAAACGACGTCATCTAACGAGATAGTGTTGTTTTATTGCGAGTATTAAACTGCGATAGGTAAAATGTTGTGAATGCACACAAAACGGCATGAACAAGCCAAATACTGCGTGTTCTACCGTTACAAGTGCGAAACTGCTATATTGTGATATTCTCGTTAAAGCGCATGCAAGCATCGTGAAACCTTAAAGAACGATGTCATTTAGCGAGATACAGCGTTCTGTACTGCAATAAGTTGGTGAAAAACTGTGAGGTTATGCAAATATCGTAATTGTGAACGAAACAATGTAATAGAGCGTTTTTCAATACAAGTACGAATGTTAGGTTAGGTTAAGATATGAACCGTCGTAAAACCGCATTAAACAATGTCACTTAGTGAGATGCAGTGTTTTTCACAATTACAAGTTGGGAACTGCGATATCTAATGTGAAAGCACTTGCAAACGTCGTTAGGTTAGGTTAGGTTAGGTTAGGTTAGGTTAGGTTACGTTAGGTTAGGTTTGGTTAGGTTAGGTTAGGTTAGGTTATGTTAGGTTAGGTTGGGTTAGGTTAGGTTAGGTTACGTTAGGTTAAGGTATGAACCGTCGTAAAACCGCAATAAACAATGTCACTTAGTGAGATGCAGTGTTTTTCACCTTTACAAGTTGGGAACTGCGATATCTAATGTGAAAGCGCTTGAAACCGTCGTAATGTTGTAGAAAGCAATGTAAAGTAGCGAGTAAAACGTTTTCTAACGATAGAAGTGCGAAGGTTATGTTAGGTTATGTTAGTTTAAGCTAGGTAGCGTCGTGAAACCACCAAAAACGACGTCATCTAACGAGATAGTGTTGTTTTATTGCGAGTACGAAACTGCGATAGGTAAAATGTTGTGAAAGCACACAAAACGGCATGAACAAGCCAAATACTGCATGTTGTACCGTTACAAGTGCGAAAGTGCTATGTTGTGACATTCTCGGTAAAGCGCATGCAAGTATCGTGAAACCTTAAAGAACGATGTCATTTAGCGAGATACAGCGTTCTGTACTGTAATAAGTTGGTGAGAAACTGTGAGGTCAAGCAAATATCGTAATTGTGAACGAAACAGTGTAATTGAGCGTCTTTAGATACAAGTGCGAATGTTAGGTTAGGTTGACATATCAACCGTCGTAAAACCGCATTAAACAATGTCACTTAGTGAGATGTAGTGTTTTTCAACATTACAAGTCGGGAACTACGATATCTAATGTGAAAGCGCATGAAACCGTCGTAATCTTGTAGAAAACATTGTAAAGTGGCGAGTAAAACGTTTTCTAACGATAGAAGTGCGAAGGTTAGGTTAGGTTAGGTTAGTTTAAGCTAGGTAGCGTCGTGAAACTACCAAAAACGACGTCATCTAACGAGATAGTGTTGTTTTATAGCGAGTATTAAACTGCGATAGGTGAAATGTTGTGAAAGCACACAAAACGGCATGAACAAGCCAAATACTGCGTGTTCTACCGTTACAAGTGCGAAACTGCTATATTGTGATATTCTCGTTAAAGCGCATGCAAGCATCGTGAAACCTTAAAGAACAATGTCATTTAGCGAGATACAGCGTTCTCTACTGCAATAAGTTGGTGAAAAACTGTGAGGTTATGCAAATATCCTAATTGTGAACGAAACAGTGTAATAGAGCGTTTTTTATTACAAGTGCGAATGTTAGGTTAGGTTAAGATATGAACCGTCGTAAAACCGCATTAATCAATGTCACTTAGTGAGATGCAGTGTTTTTCACCATTACAAGTCGGGAACTGCGATATCTAATGTGAAAGCGCTTGCAAACGTCGTTAAGTTAGGTTAGGTTAGGTTAGGTTAGGTTAGGTTAGGTTAGGTTAGGGTATGTTAGGTAAGGTTTGGTTAGGTTAGGTTAGGTTAGGTTGGTTTAGGTAAGGTTAGGTTAGGTTAAGATATGAACCGCGCTAAAACCGCGTTAAACAATGTCACTTAGTGAGATGCTGTGTTTTTCACCATTACAAGTCGGGAACTGCGATATCTAATGTGAAAGCGCATGAAACCGTCGTAATGTTGTAGAAAACATTGTAAAGTAGCGAATAAAACGTTTTCTAACGATAGAAGTGCGAAGGTTCGGTTAGTTTGAGTTATGTTAGTTTATGCTAGGTAGCGTCCTGAAACCACCAAAAACGACGTCATCTAACGAGATAGTGTTGTTTTAATGCGAGTACGAAACTGCGACAGGTAAAATGTTGTGAAAGCACTCAAAACGGCATGAACAAGCCAAATACTGCGTGTTGTACCGTTACAAGTGCGAAACTGCTATGTTGTGACATTCTCGGTAAAGCGCATGCAAGTATCGTGAAACCTTAAAGAACGATGTCATTTAGCGAGATACAGCGTTCTGTACTGTAATAAGTTGGTGAGAAACTGTGAGGTCAAGCAAATATCGTAATTGTGAACGAAACAGTGTAACTGAGCGTCTTTAGATACAAGTGCGAATGTTAGGTTAGGTTGACATATCAACCGTCGTAAAACCGCATTAAACAATGTCACTTAGTGAGATGTAGGGTTTTTCAACATTACAAGTCGGGAACTACGATATTTAATGTGAAAGCGCATGAAACCGTCGTAATCTTGTAGAAAACATTGTAAAGTTGCGAGTAAACGTTTTCTAACGATAGAAGTGTGAAGGTTAGGTTAGGTTAGGTTAGTTTAAGCTAGGTAGCGTCGTGAAACAACCAAAAACGACGTCATCTAACGAGATAGTGTTGTTTTATTGCGAGTATTAAACTGCGATAGGTAAAATGTTGTGAATGCACACAAAACGGCATGAACAAGCCAAATACTGCGTGTTCTACCTTTACAAGTGCGAAACTGCTATATTGTGATATTCTCGTTAAAGCGCATGCAAGCATCGTGAAACCTTAAAGAACGATGTCATTTAGCGAGATACAGCGTTCTGTACTGCAATAAGTTGGTGAAAAACTGTGAGGTTATGCAAATATCGTAATTGTGAACGAAACAATGTAATAGAGCGTTTTTCAATACAAGTACGAATGTTAGGTTAGGTTAAGATATGAACCGTCGTAAAACCGCATTAAACAATGTCACTTAGTGAGATGCAGTGTTTTTCACAATTACAAGTTGGGAACTGCGATATCTAATGTGAAAGCACTTGCAAACGTCGTTAGGTTAGGTTAGGTTAGGTTAGGTTAGGTTAGGTTACGTTAGGTTAGGTTTGGTTAGGTTAGGTTAGGTTAGGTTATGTTAGGTTAGGTTGGGTTAGGTTAGGTTAGGTTACGTTAGGTTAAGGTATGAACCGTCGTAAAACCGCAATAAACAATGTCACTTAGTGAGATGCAGTGTTTTTCACCTTTACAAGTTGGGAACTGCGATATCTAATGTTAAAGCGCTTGAAACCGTCGTAATGTTGTAGAAAGCAATGTAAAGTAGCGAGTAAAACGTTTTCTAACGATAGAAGTGCGAAGGTTATGTTAGGTTATGTTAGTTTAAGCTAGGTAGCGTCGTGAAACCACCAAAAACGACGTCATCTAACGAGATAGTGTTGTTTTATTGCGAGTACGAAACTGCGATAGGTAAAATGTTGTGAAAGCACACAAAACGGCATGAACAAGCCAAATACTGCGTGTTGTACCGTTACAAGTGCGAAAGTGCTATGTTGTGACATTCTCGGTAAAGCGCATGCAAGTATCGTGAAACCTTAAAGAACGATGTCATTTAGCGAGATACAGCGTTCTGTACTGTAATAAGTTGGTGAGAAACTGTGAGGTCAAGCAAATATCGTAATTGTGAACGAAACAGTGTAATTGAGCGTCTTTAGATACAAGTGCGAATGTTAGGTTAGGTTGACATATCAACCGTCGTAAAACCGCATTAAACAATGTCACTTAGTGAGATGTAGTGTTTTTCAACATTACAAGTCGGGAACTACGATATCTAATGTGAAAGCGCATGAAACCGTCGTAATCTTGTAGAAAACATTGTAAAGTGGCGAGTAAAACGTTTTCTAACGATAGAAGTGCGAAGGTTAGGTTAGGTTAGGTTAGGTTAGGTTAGTTTAAGCTAGGTAGCGTCGTGAAACTACCAAAAACGACGTCATCTAACGAGATAGTGTTGTTTTATTGCGAGTATTAAACTGCGATAGGTGAAATGTTGTGAATGCACACAAAACGGCATGAACAAGCCAAATACTGCGTGTTCTACCGTTACAAGTGCGAAACTGCTATATTGTGATATTCTCGTTAAAGCGCATGCAAGCATCGTGAAACCTTAAAGAACAATGTCATTTAGCGAGATACAGCGTTCTCTACTGCAATAAGTTGGTGAAAAACTGTGAGGTTATGCAAATATCCTAATTGTGAACGAAACAGTGTAATAGAGCGTTTTTTAATACAAGTGCGAATGTTAGGTTAGGTTAAGATATGAACCGTCGTAAAACCGCATTAATCAATGTCACTTAGTGAGATGCAGTGTTTTTCACCATTACAAGTCGGGAACTGCGATATCTAATGTGAAAGCGCTTGCAAACGTCGTTAAGTTAGGTTAGGTTCGGTTAGGTTAGGTTAGGTTACGTTAGGTTAGGTTAGGTTTGGTTAGGTTAGGTTAGGTTAGGTTAGGTTAGGGTATGTTAGGTAAGGTTTGGTTAGGTTAGGTTAGGTTAGGTTGGTTTAGGTAAGGTTAGGTTAGGTTAAGATATGAACCGCGCTAAAACCGCGTTAAACAATGTCACTTAGTGAGATGCTGTGTTTTTCACCATTACAAGTCGGGAACTGCGATATCTAATGTGAAAGCGCATGAAACCGTCGTAATGTTGTAGAAAATATTGTAAAGTAGCGAATAAAACGTTTTCTAACGATAGAAGTGCGAAGGTTCGGTTAGTTTGAGTTATGTTAGTTTAAGCTAGGTAGCGTCGTGAAACCACCAAAAACGACGTCATCTAACGAGATAGTGTTGTTTTAATGCGAGTACGAAACTGCGACAGGTAAAATGTTGTGAAAGCACTCAAAACGGCATGAACAAGCCAAATACTGCGTGTTGTACCGTTACAAGTGCGAAACTGCTATATTGTGATATTCTCGTTAAAGCGCATGCAAGCATCGTGAAACCTTAAAGAACGATGTCATTTAGCGAGATACAGCGTTCTGTACTGCAATAAGTTGGTGAAAAACTGTGAGGTTATGCAAATATCGTAATTGTGAACGAAACAATGTAATAGAGCGTTTTTCAATACAAGTACGAATGTTAGGTTAGGTTAAGATATGAACCGTCGTAAAACCGCATTAAACAATGTCACTTAGTGAGATGCAGTGTTTTTCACAATTACAAGTTGGGAACTGCGATATCTAATGTGAAAGCACTTGCAAACGTCGTTAGGTTAGGTTAGGTTAGGTTACGTTAGGTTAGGTTTGGTTAGGTTAGGTTAGGTTAGGTTATGTTAGGTTAGGTTGGGTTAGGTTAGGTTAGGTTACGTTAGGTTAAGGTATGAACCGTCGTAAAACCGCAATAAACAATGTCACTTAGTGAGATGCAGTGTTTTTCACCTTTACAAGTTGGGAACTGCGATATCTAATGTGAAAGCGCTTGAAACCGTCGTAATGTTGTAGAAAGCAATGTAAAGTAGCGAGTAAAACGTTTTCTAACGATAGAAGTGCGAAGGTTATGTTAGGTTATGTTAGTTTAAGCTAGGTAGCGTCGTGAAACCACCAAAAACGACGTCATCAAACGAGATAGTGTTGTTTTATTGCGAGTACGAAACTGCGATAGGTAAAATGTTGTGAAAGCACACAAAACGGCATGAACAAGCCAAATACTGCGTGTTGTACCGTTACAAGTGCGAAAGTGCTATGTTGTGACATTCTCGGTAAAGCGCATGCAAGTATCGTGAAACCTTAAAGAACGATGTCATTTAGCGAGATACAGCGTTCTGTTCTGTAATAAGTTGGTGAGAAGCTGTGAGGTCAAGCAAATATCGTAATTGTGAACGAAACAGTGTAATTGAGCGTCTTTAGATACAAGTGCGAATGTTAGGTTAGGTTGACATATCAACCGTCGTAAAACCGCATTAAACAATGTCACTTAGTGAGATGTAGTGTTTTTCAACATTACAAGTCGGGAACTACGATATCTAATGTGAAAGCGCATGAAACCGTCGTAATCTTGTAGAAAACATTGTAAAGTGGCGAGTAAAACGTTTTCTAACGATAGAAGTGCGAAGGTTAGGTTAGGTTAGGTTAGTTTAAGCTAGGTAGCGTCGTGAAACTACCAAAAACGACGTCATCTAACGAGATAGTGTTGTTTTATAGCGAGTATTAAACTGCGATAGGTGAAATGTTGTGAAAGCACACAAAACGGTATGAACAAGCCAAATACTGCGTGTTCTACCGTTACAAGTGCGAAACTGCTATATTGTGATATTCTCGTTAAATCGCATGCAAGCATCGTGAAACCTTAAAGAACAATGTCATTTAGCGAGATACAGCGTTCTGTACTGCAATAAGTTGGTGAAAAACTGTGAGGTTATGCAAATATCGTAATTGTGAACAAAACAGTGTAATAGAGCGTTTTTAGATACAAGTGCGAATGTTAGGTTAGGTTAAGATATGAACCGTCGTAAAACCGCATTAAACAATGTCAATTACTGAGATGCAGTGTTTTTCACCATTAAAAGTGGGGAACTGCGATATTTAATGTGAAAGCGCTTGCAACCGTCGTTAGGTTAGGTTAGGTTAGGTTAGGTTAGGTTTGGATAGGTTAGGTTAGGTTAGGTTAGGTTAGGTTAGATTAGGTTAGGTTGGGTTGAGTTGGGTTAGGTTAGGTTAGGTTAGGTTAGGTGGGGTTAGGTTAGGTTAGGTTAGGTTAGGTTACGTTAGGTTAGGTTACGTTAGGTTAGGTTAGGTTAGGTTACGTTACGTTAGGTTAGGTTAGGTTAGGTAAGGATAATTTGGTTAGGTTAGGTAAGGTTAGGTTAGGTTAGGTTAGGTTGGGTTGGGTGTTGTTGGGTTGGGTTGGGTTGGGTTAGGTTGGGTTAGGTTAGGTTAGGTTACGTTAGGTTAGGTTAGGTTACGTTAGGTTATGTTAGGTTAGGTTAGGTTACGTTAGGTTAGGTTAGGTCAGGTAAGGTTAGGTTACGTTAGAATAGGTTAGGTTAGGTTACGTTAGGTTAGGTTAAGTTAGGTTAGGTTAGGTTTGGTTAGGTTAGGTTAGGTTAGCTTAGGTTAGGTTAGGTTAGGTTGGGTTGGGTTGGGTTAGGTTGGGTTAGGTTAGGTTAGGTTGGGTTAGGTTAGTTTAGGTTAGGTTAGGTTAGGTTAGGTTAAGTTGGGTTGGGTTAGGTTAGGTTAGGTTAGGTAAGGTTAGGTTAGGTTAGGTTAGGTTAGGTTAAGGTATGAACCGTCGTAAAACCGCATTAAACAATGTCACTTAGTGAGATGCAGTGTTTTTCACCTTTACAAGTTGGGAACTGTGATATCTAATGTGAAAGCGCTTGAAACCGTCGTAATGTTGTAGAAAGCAATGTAAAGTAGCGAGTAAAACGTTTACTAACGATAGAAGTGCGAAGGTCATGTTAGGTTGAGTTATGTTAGTTTAAGCTAGGTAGCGTCGGGAAACTACCAAAAACAACGTCATCTAACGAGATAGTGTTGTTTTATTGCGAGTACGAAACTGCGATAGGTGAAATGTTGTGAATGCACACAAAACGGCATGAACAAGCCAAATACTGCGTGTTCTACCGTTACAAGTGCGAAACTGCTATATTGTGATATTCTCGTTAAAGCGCATGCAAGCATCGTGAAACCTTAAAGAACAATGTCATTTAGCGAGATACAGCGTTCTGTACTGCAATAAGTTGGTGAAAAACTGTGAGGTTATGCAAATATCGTAATTGTGAACGAAACAGTGTAATAGAGCGTTTTTCAATACAAGTACGAATGTTAGGTTAGGTTAAGATATGAACCGTCGTAAAACCGCATTAAACAATGTCACTTAGTGAGATGCAGTGTTTTTCACCATTACAAGTTGGGAACTGCGATATCTAATGTGAAAGCGCTTGCAAACGTCGTTAGGTTAGGTTAGGTTAGGTTAGGTTCGGTTAGGTTAGGTTAGGTTTGGTTAGGTTAGGTTAGGTTAGGTTATGTTAGGTTAGGTTGGGTTAGGCTAGGTTAGGTTAGGTTAGGTTAGGTTAAGATATGAACCGCGCTAAAACCGCATTAAACAATGTCACTTAGTGAGATGCAGTGTTTTTCACCTTTACAAGTTGGGAACTGCGATATCTAATGTGAAAGCGCTTGAAACCGTCGTAATGTTGTAGAAAGCAATGTAAAGTAGCGAGTAAAACGTTTTCTAACGATAGAAGTGCGAAGGTTATGTTAGGTTGAGTTATGTTAGTTTAAGCTAGGTAGCGTCGTGAAACCACCAAAAACGACGTCATCTAACGAGATAGTGTTGTTTTAATGCGAGTACAAAACTGCGATAGGTAAAATGTTGTGAAAGCACACAAAACGGCATGAACAAGCCAAATACTGCGTGTTGTACCGTTACAAGTGCGAAACTGCTATGTTGTGACATTCTCGGTAAAGCGCATGCAAGTATCGTGAAACCTTAAAGAACGATGTCATTTAGCGAGATACAGCGTTCTGTACTGTAATAAGTTGGTGAGAAACTGTGAGGTCAAGCAAATATCGTAATTGTGAACGAAACAGTGTAATTGAGCGTCTTTAGATACAAGTTTGAATGTTAGGTTAGGTTGACATATCAACCGTCGTAAAACCGCATTAAACAATGTCACTTAGTGAGATGTAGTGTTTTTCAACATTACAAGTCGGGAACTACGATATCTAATGTGAAAGCGCATGAAACCGTCGTAATCTAGTAGAAAACATTGTAAAGTTGCGAGTAAAACGTTTTCTAACGATAGAAGTGCGAAGGTTAGGTTAGGTTAGGTTAGTTTAAGCTAGGTAGCGTCGTGAAACTACCAAAAACGACGTCATCTAACGAGATAGTGTTGTTTTATTGCGAGTATTAAACTGCGATAGGTGAAATGTTGTGAATGCACACAAAACGGCATGAACAAGCCAAATACTGCGTGTTCTACCGTTACAAGTGCGAAACTGCTATATTGTGATATTCTCGTTAAAGCGCATGCAAGCATCGTGAAACCTTAAAGAACAATGTCATTTAGCGAGATACAGCGTTCTGTACTGCAATAAGTTGGTGAAAAACTGTGAGGTTAAGCAAATATCGTAATTGTGAACGAAACAGTGTAGTAGAGCGTTTTTCAATACAAGTACGAATGTTAGGTTAGGTTAAGGTATGAACCGTCGTAAAACCGCAATAAACAATGTCACTTAGTGAGATGCAGTGTTTTTCACCTTTACAAGTTGGGAACTGCGATATCTAATGTGAAAGCGCTTGAAACCGTCGTAATGTTGTAGAAAGCAATGTAAAGTAGCGAGTAAAACGTTTTCTAACGATAGAAGTGCGAAGGTTATGTTAGGTTGAGTTATGTTAGTTTAAGCTAGGTAGCGTCGTGAAACCACCAAAAACGACGTCATCTAACGAGATAGTGTTGTTTTATTGCGAGTACGAAACTGCGATAGGTAAAATGTTGTGAAAGCACAAAAAACGGCATGAACAAGCCAAATGCTGCGTGTTGTACCGTTACAAGTGCGAAACTGCTATGTTGTGACATTCTCGGTAAAGCGCATGCAAGTATCGTGAAACCTTAAAGAACGATGTCATTTAGCGAGATACAGCGTTCTGTACTGTAATAAGTTGGTGAGAAACTGTGAGGTCAAGCAAATATCGTAATTGTGAACGAAACAGTGTAATTGAGCGTCTTTAGATACAAGTGCGAATGTTAGGTTAGGTTGACATATCAACCGTCGTAAAACCGCATTAAACAATGTCACTTAGTGAGATGTAGTGTTTTTCAACATTACAAGTCGGGAACTACGATATCTAATGTGAAAGCGCATGAAACCGTCGTAATCTTGTAGAAAACATTGTAAAGTGGCGAGTAAAACGTTTTCTAACAATAGAAGTGCGAAGGTTAGGTTAGGTTAGGTTAGTTTAAGCTAGGTAGCGTCGTGAAACTACCAAAAACGACGTCATCTAACGAGATAGTGTTGTTTTATAGCGAGTATTAAACTGCGATAGGTGAAATGTTGTGAAAGCACACAAAACGGCATGAACAAGCCAAATACTGCGTGTTCTACCGTTATAAGTGCGAAACTGCTATATTGTGATATTCTCGTTAAAGCGCATGCAAGCATCGTGAAACCTTAAAGAACAATGTCATTTAGCAAGATACAGCGTTCTGTACTGCAATAAGTTGGTGAAAAACTGTGAGGTTATGCAAATATCGTAATTGTGAACAAAACAGTGTAATAGAGCGTTTTTAGATACAAGTGCGAATGTTAGGTTAGGTTAAGATATGTACCGTCGTAAAACCGCATTAAACAATGTCAATTACTGAGATGCAGTGTTTTTCACCATTAAAAGTGGGGAACTGCGATATTTAATGTGAAAGCGCTTGCAACCGTCGTTAGGTTAGGTTAGGTTAGGTTAGGTAAGGTTAGATTAGGTTAGGTTGGGTTGAGTTGGGTTAGGTTAGGTTAGGTTAGGTTGGGTTAGGTTAGGTTAGGTTAGGTTACGTTAGGTTAGGTTAGGTTACGTTAGGTTAGGTTAGGTTAGGTTAAGTAAGGATAATTTGGTTAGGTTAGGTAAGGTTAGGTTAGGTTAGGTTAGGTTAGGTTGGGTTGGGTGTTGTTGGGTTGGGTTGGGTTGGGTTAGGTTGGGTTAGGATAGGTTAGGTTACGTTAGGTTAGGTTAGGTTAGGTGAGGTTACGTTATGTTAGGTTAGGTTACGTTAGGTTAGGTTAGGTCAGGTAAGGTTAGGTTACGTTAGAATAGGTTAGGTTAGGTTAGGTTACGTTAGGTTAGGTTAAGTTAGGTTAGGTTAGGTTTGGTTAGCTTAGGTTAGGTTAGCTTAGGTTAGGTTAGGTTGGGTTGGGTTGGGTTAGGTTGGGTTAGGTTAGGTTAGGTTAGGTTGGGTTAGGTTAGTTTAGGTTAGGTTAGGTTAGGTTAGGTTGGGTTGGGTTGGGTTAGGTTAGGTTATGTTAGGTTAGGTTGGGTTAGGCTAGGTTAGGTTAGGTTAGGTTAGGTTAAGATATGAACCGCGCTAAAACCGCATTAAACAATGTCACTTAGTGAGATGCAGTGTTTTTCACCTTTACAAGTTGGGAACTGCGATATCTAATGTGAAAGCGCTTGAAACCGTCGTAATGTTGTAGAAAGCAATGTAAAGTAGCGAGTAAAACGTTTTCTAACGATGGAAGTGCGAAGGTTATGTTAGGTTGAGTTATGTTATTTTAAGCTAGGTAGCGTCGTGAAACCACCAAAAACGACGTCATCTAACGAGATAGTGTTGTTTTAATGCGAGTACAAAACTGCGATAGGTAAAATGTTGTGAAAGCACACAAAACGGCATGAACAAGCCAAATACTGCGTGTTGTACCGTTACAAGTGCGAAACTGCTATGTTGTGACATTCTCGGTAAAGCGCATGCAAGTATCGTGAAACCTTAAAGAACGATGTCATTTAGCGAGATACAGCGTTCTGTACTGTAATAAGTTGGTGAGAAACTGTGAGGTCAAGCAAATATCGTAATTGTGAACGAAACAGTGTAATTGAGCGTCTTTAGATACAAGTGCGAATGTTAGGTTAGGTTGACATATCAACCGTCGTAAAACCGCATTAAACAATGTCACTTAGTGAGATGTAGTGTTTTTCAACATTACAAGTCGGGAACTACGATATCTAATGTGAAAGCGCATGAAACCGTCGTAATCTAGTAGAAAACATTGTAAAGTTGCGAGTAAAACGTTTTCTAACGATAGAAGTGCGAAGGTTAGGTTAGGTTAGGTTAGTTTAAGCTAGGTAGCGTCGTGAAACTACCAAAAACGACGTCATCTAACGAGATAGTGTTGTTTTATTGCGAGTATTAAACTGCGATAGGTGAAATGTTGTGAATGCACACAAAACGGCATGAACAAGCCAAATACTGCGTGTTCTACCGTTACAAGTGCGAAACTGCTATATAGTGATATTCTCGTTAAAGCGCATGCAAGCATCGTGAAACCTTAAAGAACGATGTCATTTAGCGAGATACAGCGTTCTGTACTGCAATAAGTTGGTGAAAAACTGTGAGGTTATGCAAATATCGTAATTGTGAACGAAACAGTGTAATAGAGCGTTTTTCAATACAAGTACGAATGTTAGGTTAGGTTAAGATATGAACCGTCGTAAAACCGCATTAAACAATGTCACTTAGTGAGATGCAGTGTTTTTCACCATTACAAGTCGGGAACTGCGATATCTAATGTGAAAGCGCTTGCAAACGTCGTTAGGTTAGGTTAGGTTTGGTTAGGTTAGGTTAGGTTAGGTTACGTTAGGTTAGGTTAGGTTAGGTTTGGTTAGGTTAGGTTAGGTTAGGGTATGTTAGGTAAGGTTTGGTTAGGTTAGGTTAGGTTAGGTTGGGTTAGGTAAGGTTAGGTTAGGTTAAGATATGAACCGCGCTAAAACCGCATTAAACAATGTCACTTAGTGAGATGCTGTGTTTTCCACCATTACAAGTCGGGAACTGCGATATCTAATGTGAAAGCGCATGAAACCGTCGTAATCTTGTAGAAAACATTGTAAAGTAGCGAATAAAACGTTTTCTAACGATAGAAGTGCGAAGGTTCGGTTAGTTTGAGCTAGGTAGCGTCGTGAAACCACCAAAAACGATGTCATCTAACGAGATAGTGTTGTTTTATTGCGAGTACGAAACTGCGATAGGTGAAATATTGGGAAAGCACACAAAATGGCATGAACTAGCCAGATACTGCGTCTTGTGCCGTAACAAGTGCGAAACTGCTTTATTGTGATATTCTCGTTAAAGCGCATGCAAGTATCGTGAAACCTTAAAGAACGATGTCATCTAGCGAGATACAGCGTTCTGTACTGTAATAAGTTGGTGAGAAACTGTGAGGTCAAGCAAATATCGTAATTGTGAACGAAACAGTGTAATAGAGCGTTTTTCAATACAAGTACGAATGTTAGGTTAGGTTAAGATATGAACCGTCGTAAAACCGCATTAAACAATGTCACTTAGTGAGATGCAGTGTTTTCACCATTACAAGTCGGGAACTGCGATATCTAATGTGAAAGCGCTTGCAAACGTCGTTAGGTTAGGTTAGGTTAGGTTAGGTTAGGTTAGGTTACGTTAGGTTAGGTTTGGTTAGGTTAGGTTAGGTTAGGTTATGTTAGGTTAGGTTGGGTTAGGCTAGGTTTGGTTAGGTTAGGTTAGGTTAAGATATGAACCGCGCTAAAACCGCATTAAACAATGTCACTTAGTGAGATGCAGTGTTTTTCACCTTTACAAGTTGGGAACTGCGATATCTAATGTGAAAGCGCTTGAAACCGTCGTAATGTTGTAGAAAGCAATGTAAAGTAGCGAGTAAAACGTTTTCTAACGATAGAAGTGCGAAGGTTATGTTAGGTTGAGTTATGTTAGTTTAAGCTAGGTAGCGTCGTGAAACCACCAAAAACGACGTCATCTAACGAGATAGTGTTGTTTTAATGCGAGTACAAAACTGCGATAGGTAAAATGTTGTGAAAGCACACAAAACGGCATGAACAAGCCAAATACTGCGTGTTGTACCGTTACAAGTGCGAAAGTGCTATGTTGTGACATTCTCGGTAAAGCGCATGCAAGTATCGTGAAACCTTAAAGAACGATGTCATTTAGCGAGATACAGCGTTCTGTACTGTAATAAGTTGGTGAGAAACTGTGAGGTCAAGCAAATATCGTAATTGTGAACGAAACAGTGTAATTGAGCGTCTTTAGATACAAGTGCGAATGTTAGGTTAGGTTGACATATCAACCGTCGTAAAACCGCATTAAACAATGTCACTTAGTGAGATGTAGTGTTTTTCAACATTACAAGTCGGGAACTACGATATCTAATGTGAAAGCGCATGAAACCGTCGTAATCTAGTAGAAAACATTGTAAAGTTGCGAGTAAAACGTTTTCTAACGATAGAAGTGCGAAGGTTAGGTTAGGTTAGGTTAGTTTAAGCTAGGTAGCGTCGTGAAACTACCAAAAACGACGTCATCTAACGAGATAGTGTTGTTTTATTGCGAGTATTAAACTGCGATAGGTGAAATGTTGTGAATGCACACAAAACGGCATGAACAAGCCAAATACTGCGTGTTCTACCGTTACAAGTGCGAAACTGCTATATTGTGATATTCTCGTTAAAGCGCATGCAAGCATCGTGAAACCTTAAAGAACAATGTCATTTAGCGAGATACAGCGTTCTGTACTGCAATAAGTTGGTGAAAAACTGTGAGGTTAAGCAAATATCGTAATTGTGAACGAAACAGTGTAGTAGAGCGTTTTTCAATACAAGTACGAATGTTAGGTTAGGTTAAGGTATGAACCGTCGTAAAACCGCAATAAACAATGTCACTTAGTGAGATGCAGTGTTTTTCACCTTTACAAGTTGGGAACTGCGATATCTAATGTGAAAGCGCTTGAAACCGTCGTAATGTTGTAGAAAGCAATGTAAAGTAGCGAGTAAAACGTTTTCTAACGATAGAAGTGCGAAGGTTATGTTAGGTTGAGTTATGTTAGTTTAAGCTAGGTAGCGTCGTGAAACCACCAAAAACGACGTCATCTAACGAGATAGTGTTGTTTTATTGCGAGTACGAAACTGCGATAGGTAAAATGTTGTGAAAGCACACAAAACGGCATGAACAAGCCAAATGCTGCGTGTTGTACCGTTACAAGTGCGAAACTGCAATGTTGTGACATTCTCGGTAAAGCGCATGCAAGTATCGTGAAACCTTAAAGAACGATGTCATTTAGCGAGATACAGCGTTCTGTACTGTAATAAGTTGGTGAGAAACTGTGAGGTCAAGCAAATATCGTAATTGTGAACGAAACAGTGTAATTGAGCGTCTTTAGATACAAGTGCGAATGTTAGGTTAGGTTGACATATCAACCGTCGTAAAACCGCATTAAACAATGTCACTTAGTGAGATGTAGTGTTTTTCAACATTACAAGTCGGGAACTACGATATCTAATGTGAAAGCGCATGAAACCGTCGTAATCTTGTAGAAAACATTGTAAAGTGGCGAGTAAAACGTTTTCTAACAATAGAAGTGCGAAGGTTAGGTTAGGTTAGGTTAGTTTAAGCTACGTAGCGTCGTGAAACTACCAAAAACGACGTCATCTAACGAGATAGTGTTGTTTTATAGCGAGTATTAAACTGCGATAGGTGAAATGTTGTGAAAGCACACAAAACGGCATGAACAAGCCAAATACTGCGTGTTCTACCGTTATAAGTGCGAAACTGCTATATTGTGATATTCTCGTTAAAGCGCATGCAAGCATCGTGAAACCTTAAAGAACAATGTCATTTAGCGAGATACAGCGTTCTGTACTGCAATAAGTTGGTGAAAAACTGTGAGGTTATGCAAATATCGTAATTGTGAACAAAACAGTGTAATAGAGCGTTTTTAGATACAAGTGCGAATGTTAGGTTAGGTTAAGATATGTACCGTCGTAAAACCGCATTAAACAATGTCAATTACTGAGATGCAGTGTTTTTCACCATTAAAAGTGGGGAACTGCGATATTTAATGTGAAAGCGCTTGCAACCGTCGTTAGGTTAGGTTAGGTTAGGTTAGGTTTGGTTAGGTTAGGTTAGGTTAGGTTAGATTAGGTTAGGTTGGGTTGAGTTGGGTTAGGTTAGGTTAGGTTAGGTTGGGTTAGGTTAGGTTAGGTTAGGTTACGTTAGGTTAGGTTAGGTTACGTTAGGTTAGGTTAGGTTAGGTTACGTTAGGTTAGGTTAGGTTAAGTAAGGATAATTTGGTTAGGTTAGGTAAGGTTAGGTTAGGTTAGGTTAGGTTGGGTTGGGTGTTGTTGGGTTGGGTTGGGTTGGGTTAGGTTGGGTTAGGTTAGGTTAGGTTACGTTAGGTTAGGTTAGGTTAGGTGAGGTTACGTTATGTTAGGTTAGGTTACGTTAGGTTAGGTTAGGTCAGGTAAGGTTAGGTTACGTTAGAATAGGTTAGGTTAGGTTAGGTTACGTTAGGTTAGGTTAAGTTAGGTTAGGTTAGGTTTGGTTAGCTTAGGTTAGGTTAGCTTAGGTTAGGTTAGGTTGGGTTGGGTTGGGTTAGGTTGGGTTAGGTTAGGTTAGGTTAGGTTGGGTTAGGTTAGTTTAGGTTAGGTTAGGTTAGGTTAGGTTGGGTTGGGTTGGGTTAGGTTAGGTTATGTTAGGTTAGGTTGGGTTAGGCTAGGTTAGGTTAGGTTAGGTTAGGTTAAGATATGAACCGCGCTAAAACCGCATTAAACAATGTCACTTAGTGAGATGCAGTGTTTTTCACCTTTACAAGTTGGGAACTGCGATATCTAATGTGAAAGCGCTTGAAACCGTCGTAATGTTGTAGAAAGCAATGTAAAGTAGCGAGTAAAACGTTTTCTAACGATGGAAGTGCGAAGGTTATGTTAGGTTGAGTTATGTTATTTTAAGCTAGGTAGCGTCGTGAAACCACCAAAAACGACGTCATCTAACGAGATAGTGTTGTTTTAATGCGAGTACAAAACTGCGATAGGTAAAATGTTGTGAAAGCACACAAAACGGCATGAACAAGCCAAATACTGCGTGTTGTACCGTTACAAGTGCGAAGCTGCTATGTTGTGACATTCTCGGTAAAGCGCATGCAAGTATCGTGAAACCTTAAAGAACGATGTCATTTAGCGAGATACAGCGTTCTGTACTGTAATAAGTTGGTGAGAAACTGTGAGGTCAAGCAAATATCGTAATTGTGAACGAAACAGTGTAATTGAGCGTCTTTAGATACAAGTGCGAATGTTAGGTTAGGTTGACATATCAACCGTCGTAAAACCGCATTAAACAATGTCACTTAGTGAGATGTAGTGTTTTTCAACATTACAAGTCGGGAACTACAATATCTAATGTGAAAGCGCATGAAACCGTCGTAATCTAGTAGAAAACATTGTAAAGTTGCGAGTAAAACGTTTTCTAACGATAGAAGTGCGAAGGTTAGGTTAGGTTAGGTTAGTTTAAGCTAGGTAGCGTCGTGAAACTACCAAAAACGACGTCATCTAACGAGATAGTGTTGTTTTATTGCGAGTATTAAACTGCGATAGGTGAAATGTTGTGAATGCACACAAAACGGCATGAACAAGCCAAATACTGCGTGTTCTACCGTTACAAGTGCGAAACTGCTATATTGTGATATTCTCGTTAAAGCGCATGCAAGCATCGTGAAACCTTAAAGAACGATGTCATTTAGCGAGATACAGCGTTCTGTACTGCAATAAGTTGGTGAAAAACTGTGAGGTTATGCAAATATCGTAATTGTGAACGAAACAGTGTAATAGAGCGTTTTTCAATACAAGTACGAATGTTAGGTTAGGTTAAGATATGAACCGTCGTAAAACCGCATTAAACAATGTCACTTAGTGAGATGCAGTGTTTTTCACCAATACAAGTCGGGAACTGCGATATCTAATGTGAAAGCGCTTGCAAACGTCGTTAGGTTAGGTTAGGTTTGGTTAGGTTAGGTTAGGTTAGGTTAGGTTACGTTAGGTTAGGTTAGGTTAGGTTTGGTTAGGTTAGGTTAGGTTAGGGTATGTTAGGTAAGGTTTGGTTAGGTTAGGTTAGGTTAGGTTGGGTTAGGTAAGGTTAGGTTAGGTTAAGATATGAACCGCGCTAAAACCGCATTAAACAATGTCACTTAGTGAGATGCTGTGTTTTCCACCATTACAAGTCGGGAACTGCGATATCTAATGTGAAAGCGCATGAAACCGTCGTAATCTTGTAGAAAACATTGTAAAGTAGCGAATAAAACGTTTTCTAACGATAGAAGTGCGAAGGTTCGGTTAGTTTGAGCTAGGTAGCGTCGTGAAACCACCAAAAACGATGTCATCTAACGAGATAGTGTTGTTTTATTGCGAGTACGAAACTGCGATAGGTGAAATATTGGGAAAGCACACAAAATGGCATGAACTAGCCAGATACTGCGTCTTGTGCCGTAACAAGTGCGAAACTGCTTTATTGTGATATTCTCGTTAAAGCGCATGCAAGTATCGTGAAACCTTAAAGAACGATGTCATCTAGCGAGATACAGCGTTCTGTACTGTAATAAGTTGGTGAGAAACTGTGAGGTCAAGCAAATATCGTAATTGTGAACGAAACAGTGTAATAGAGCGTTTTTCAATACAAGTACGAATGTTAGGTTAGGTTAAGATATGAACCGTCGTAAAACCGCATTAAACAATGTCACTTAGTGAGATGCAGTGTTTTCACCATTACAAGTCGGGAACTGCGATATCTAATGTGAAAGCGCTTGCAAACGTCGTTAGGTTAGGTTAGGTTAGGTTAGGTTAGGTTACGTTAGGTTAGGTTTGGTTAGGTTAGGTTAGGTTAGGTTATGTTAGGTTAGGTTGGGTTAGGCTAGGTTAGGTTAGGTTAGGTTAGGTTAAGATATGAACCGCGCTAAAACCGCATTAAACAATGTCACTTAGTGAGATGCAGTGTTTTTCACCTTTACAAGTTGGGAACTGCGATATCTAATGTGAAAGCGCTTGAAACCGTCGTAATGTTGTAGAAAGCAATGTAAAGTAGCGAGTAAAACGTTTTCTAACGATAGAAGTACGAAGGTTATGTTAGGTTGAGTTATGTTAGTTTAAGCTAGGTAGCGTCGTGAAACCACCAAAAACGACGTCATCTAACGAGATAGTGTTGTTTTAATGCGAGTACAAAACTGCGATAGGTAAAATGTTGTGAAAGCACACAAAACGGCATGAACAAGCCAAATACTGCGTGTTGTACCGTTACAAGTGCGAAACTGCTATGTTGTGACATTCTCGGTAAAGCGCATGCAAGTATCGTGAAACCTTAAAGAACGATGTCATTTAGCGAGATACAGCGTTCTGTACTGTAATAAGTTGGTGAGAAACTGTGAGGTCAAGCAAATATCGTAATTGTGAACGAAACAGTGTAATTGAGCGTCTTTAGATACAAGTGCGAATGTTAGGTTAGGTTGACATATCAACCGTCGTAAAACCGCATTAAACAATGTCACTTAGTGAGATGTAGTGTTTTTCAACATTACAAGTCGGGAACTACGATATCTAATGTGAAAGCGCATGAAACCGTCGTAATCTAGTAGAAAACATTGTAAAGTTGCGAGTAAAACGTTTTCTAACGATAGAAGTGCGAAGGTTAGGTTAGGTTAGGTTAGTTTAAGCTAGGTAGCGTCGTGAAACTACCAAAAACGACGTCATCTAACGAGATAGTGTTGTTTTATTGCGAGTATTAAACTGCGATAGGTGAAATGTTGTGAATGCACACAAAACGGCATGAACAAGCCAAATACTGCGTGTTCTACCGTTACAAGTGCGAAACTGCTATATTGTGATATTCTCGTTAAAGCGCATGCAAGCATCGTGAAACCTTAAAGAACAATGTCATTTAGCGAGATACAGCGTTCTGTACTGCAATAAGTTGGTGAAAAACTGTGAGGTTATGCAAATATCGTAATTGTGAACGAAACAGTGTAATAGAGCGTTTTTCAATACAAGTACGAATGTTAGGTTAGGTTAAGATATGAACCGTCGTAAAACCGCATTAAACAATGTCACTTAGTGAGATGCAGTGTTTTTCACCATTACAAGTTGGGAACTGCGATATCTAATGTGAAAGCGCTTGCAAACGTCGTTAGGTTAGGTTAGGTTAGGTTAGGTTAGGTTAGGTTAGGTTAGGTTAGGTTAGGTTTGGTTAGGTTAGGTTAGGTTAGGTTATGTTAGGTTAGGTTGGGTTAGGTTAGGTTAGGTTACGTTAGGTTAAGGTATGAACCGTCGTAAAACCGCAATAAACGATGTCACTTAGTGAGATGCAGTGTTTTTCACCTTTACAAGTTGGGAACTGCGATATCTAATGTGAAAGCGCTTGAAACCGTCGTGATGTTGTAGAAAGCAATGTAAAGTAGCGAGTAAAACGTTTTCTAATGATAGAAGTGCGAAGGTTATGTTAGGTTGAGTTATGTTAGTTTAAGCTAGGTAGCGTCGTGAAACCACCAAAAACGACGTCATCTAACGAGATAGTGTTGTTTTATTGCGAGTACGAAACTGCGATAGGTAAAATGTTGTGAAAGCACACAAAACGGCATGAACAAGCCAAATACTGCGTGTTGTACCGTTACAAGTGCGAAACTGCTATGTTGTGACATTCTCGGTAAAGCGCATGCAAGTATCGTGAAACCTTAAAGAACGATGTCATTTAGCGGGATACAGCGTTCTGTACTGTAATAAGTTGGTGAGAAACTGTGAGGTCAAGCAAATATCGTAATTGTGAACGAAACAGTGTAATTGAGCGTCTTTAGATACAAGTGCGAATGTTAGGTTAGGTTGACATATCAACCGTCGTAAAACCGCATTAAACAATGTCACTTAGTGAGATGTAGTGTTTTTCAACATTACAAGTCGGGAACTACGATATCTAATGTGAAAGCGCATGAAACCGTCGTAATCTTGTAGAAAACATTGTAAAGTGGCGAGTAAAACGTTTTCTAACGATAGAAGTGCGAAGGTTAGGTTAGGTTAGGTTAGTTTAAGCTAGGTAGCGTCGTGAAACTACCAAAAACGACGTCATCTAACGAGATAGTGTTGTTTTATAGCGAGTATTAAACTGCGATAGGTGAAATGTTGTGAAAGCACACAAAACGGCATGAACAAGCCAAATACTGCGTGTTCTACCGTTACAAGTGCGAAACTGCTATATTGTGATATTCTCGGTAAAGCGCATGCAAGCATCGTGAAACCTTAAAGAACAATGTCATTTAGCGAGATACAGCGTTCTGTACTGCAATAAGTTGGTGAAAAACTGTGAGGTTATGCAAATATCCTAATTGTGAACGAAACAGTGTAATAGAGCGTTTTTTAATACAAGTGCGAATGTTAGGTTAGGTTAAGTTATGAACCGTCGTAAAACCGCATTAATCAATGTCATTTAGTGAGATGCAGTGTTTTTCACCATTACAAGTCGGGAACTGCGATATCTAATGTGAAAGCGCTTGCAAACGTCGTTAGGTTAGGTTAGGTTAGGTTAGGTTAGGTTAGGTTAGGTTAGGTTAGATTAGGTTAGGTTGGGTTGAGTTGGGTTAGGTTGGGTTAGGTCAGGTTAGGTTAGGTTAGGTTAGGTTAGGTTAGGTTAGGTTACGTTAGGTTAGGTTAGGTTAGGTTACGTTAGGTTAGGTTAGGTTAGGTAAGGATAATTTGGTTAGGTTAGGTAAGGTTAGGTTAGGTTAGGTTAGGTTGGGTTGGGTGTTGTTGGGTTGGGTTGGGTTGGGTTAGGTTGGGTTAGGTTAGGTTAGGTTATGTTAGGTTAGGTTACGTTAGGTTATGTTAGGTTAGGTTAGGTTACGTTAGGTTAGGTTAGGTCAGGTAAGGTTGGGTTACGTTAGAATAGGTTAGGTTACGTTAGGTTAGGTAAAGTTAGGTTAGGTTAGGTTTGGTTAGGTTAGGTTAGGTTAGCTTAGGTTAGGTTAGGTTGGGTTGGGTTGGGTTAGGTTGGGTTAGGTTAGGTTAGGTTAGGTTAGGTTGGGTTAGGTTAGTTTAGGTTAGGTTAGGTTAGGTTAGGTTGGGTTGGGTTGGGTTGGGTTAGGTTAGGTTAGGTTAGGTAAGGTTAGGTTAGGTTAGGTTAGGTTAGGTTAAGGTATGAACCGTCGTAAAACCGCATTAAACAATGTCACTTAGTGAGATGCAGTGTTTTTCACCTTTACAAGTTGGGAACTGTGATATCTAATGTGAAAGCGCTTGAAACCGTCGTAATGTTGTAGAAAGCAATGTAAAGTAGCGAGTAAAACGTTTTCTAACGATAGAAGTGCGAAGGTCATGTTAGGTTGAGTTATGTTAGTTTAAGCTAGGTAGCGTCGTGAAACTACCAAAAACAACGTCATCTAACGAGATAGTGTTGTTTTATTGCGAGTACGAAACTGCGATAGGTGAAATGTTGTGAAAGCACACAAAACGGCATGAACAAGCCAAATACTGCGTGTTGTATCGTTACAAGTGCGAAACTGCTATGTTGTGATATTCTCGTTAAAGCGCATGCAAGCATCGTGAAACCTTGAAGAACGATGTCATTTAGCGAGATACAGCGTTCTGTACTGCAATAAGTTGGTGAAAAACTGTGAGGTTGTGCAAATATCCTAATTGTGAACGGAACAGTGTAATAGAGCGTTTTTTAATACAAGTGCGAATGTTAGGTTAGGTTAAGATATGAACCGTCGTAAAACCGCATTAAACAATGTCACTTAGTGAGATGCAGTGTTTTTCACCTTTACAAGTTGGGAACTGTGATATCTAATGTGAAAGCGCTTGAAACCGTCGTAATGTTGTAGAAAGCAATGTAAAGTAGCGAGTAAAACGTTTTCTAACGATAGAAGTGCGAAGGTCATGTTAGGTTGAGTTATGTTAGTTTAAGCTAGGTAGCGTCGTGAAACTACCAAAAACAACGTCATCTAACGAGATAGTGTTGTTTTATTGCGAGTACGAAACTGCGATAGGTGAAATGTTGTGAAAGCACACAAAACGGCATGAACAAGCCAAATACTGCGTGTTGTATCGTTACAAGTGCGAAACTGCTATGTTGTGATATTCTCGTTAAAGCGCATGCAAGCATCGTGAAACCTTGAAGAACGATGTCATTTAGCGAGATACAGCGTTCTGTACTGCAATAAGTTGGTTAAAAACTGTGAGGTTGTGCAAATATCCTAATTGTGAACGGAACAGTGTAATAGAGCGTTTTTTAATACAAGTGCGAATGTTAGGTTAGGTTAAGATATGAACCGTCGTAAAACCGCATTAAACAATGTCACTTAGTGAGATGCAGTGTTTTTCACCATTACAAGTCGGGAACTGCGATATCTAATGTGAAAGCGCTTGCAAACGTCGTTAGGTTAGGTTAGGTTAGGTTAGGTTAGGTTACGTTAGGTTAGGTTAGGTTTGGTTAGGTTAGGTTAGGTTAGGTTAGGTTAGGGTATGTTAGGTAAGGTTTGGTTAGGTTAGGTTAGGTTGGTTTAGGTAAGGTTAGGTTAGGTTAAGATATGAACCGCGCTAAAACCGCATTAAACAATGTCACTTAGTGAGATGCTGTGTTTTTCACCATTACAAGTCAGGAACTGCGATATCTAATGTGAAAGCGCATGAAACCGTCGTAATCTTGTAGAAAACATTGTAAAGTAGCGAATAAAACGTTTTCTAACGATAGAAGTGCGAAGGTTCGGTTAGTTTGAGCTAGGTAGCGTCGTGAAACCACCAAAAACGACGTCATCTAACGAGATAGTGTTGTTTTATTGCGAGTACGAAACTGCGATAGGTAAAATGTTGTGAAAGCACACAAAACGGCATGAACAAGCCAAATGCTGCGTGTTGTACCGTTACAAGTGCGAAACTGCTATGTTGTGACGTTATCGGTAAAGCGCATGCAAGTATGGTGAAACCTTAAAGAACGATGTCATTTAGCGAGATACAGCGTTCTGTACTGTAATAAGTTGGTGAGAAACTGTGAGGTCAAGCAAATATCGTAATTGTGAACGAAACAGTGTAATTGAGCGTCTTTAGATACAAGTGCGAATGTTAGGTTAGGTTGACATATCAACCGTCGTAAAACCGCATTAAACAATGTCACTTAGTGAGATGTAGTGTTTTTCAACATTACAAGTCGGGAACTACGATATCTAATGTGAAAGCGCATGAAACCGTCGTAATCTTGTAGAAAGCAATGTAAAGTAGCGAGTAAAACGTTTTCTAACAATAGAAGTGCGAAGGTTAGGTTAGGTTAGGTTAGTTTAAGCTAGGTAGCGTCGTGAAACTACCAAAAACGACGTCATCTAACGAGATAGTGTTATTTTATAGCGAGTATTAAACTGCGATAGGTGAAATGTTGTGAAAGCACACAAAACGGCATGAACAAGCCAAATACTGCGTGTTCTACCGTTACAAGTGCGAAACTGCTATATTGTGATATTCTCGTTAAAGCGCATGCAAGCATCGTGAAACCTTAAAGAACAATGTCATTTAGCGAGA
Organism: Rhipicephalus microplus; assembly: GCF_043290135.1. Classification (NCBI taxonomy): domain Eukaryota; kingdom Metazoa; phylum Arthropoda; class Arachnida; order Ixodida; family Ixodidae; genus Rhipicephalus; species Rhipicephalus microplus. The sequence continues at coordinate 846,168 of NW_027464609.1, forward strand.
TACAGCGTTCTGTACTGCAATAAGTTGGTGAAAAACTGTGAGGTTATGCAAATATCGTAATTGTGAACAAAACAGTGTATTAGAGCGTTTTTAGATACAAGTGCGAATGTTAGGTTAGGTTAAGATATGTACCGTCGTAAAACCGCAACAAACAATGTCAATTACTGAGATGCAGTGTTTTTCACCATTAAAAGTGGGGAACTGCGATATTTAATGTGAAAGCGCTTGCAACCGTCGTTAGGTTAGGTTAGGTTAGGTTAGGTTAGGTTTGGTTAGGTTAGGTTAGGTTAGGTTAGGTTAGATTAGGTTAGGTTGGGTTGAGTTGGGTTAGGTTAGGTTAGGTTAGGTTAGGTTGGGTTAGGTTAGGTTAGGTTAGGTTACGTTAGGTTAGGTTAGGTTACGTTAGGTTAGGTTAGGTTAGGTTACGTTAGGTTAGGTTAGGTAAGGATAATTTGGTTAGGTTAGGTAAGGTTAGGTTAGGTTAGGTTAGGTTGGGTTGGGTGTTGTTGGGTTGGGTTGGGTTGGGTTAGGTTGGGTTAGGTTAGGTTAGGTTATGTTAGGTTAGGTTAGGTTAGGTGAGGTTACGTTATGTTAGGTTAGGTTAGGTTACGTTAGGTTAGGTTAGGTCAGGTAAGGTTAGGTTACGTTAGAATAGGTTAGGTTAGGTTAGGTTAGGTTACGTTAGGTTAGGTTAAGTTAGGTTAGGTTAGGTTTGGTTAGCTTAGGTTAGGTTAGCTTAGGTTAGGTTAGGTTGGGTTGGGTTGGGTTAGGTTGGGTTAGGTTAGGTTAGGTTAGGTTAGGTTGGGTTAGGTTAGTTTAGGTTAGGTTAGGTTAGGTTAGGTTGGGTTGGGTTGGGTTAGGTTAGGTTATGTTAGGTTAGGTTGGGTTAGGCTAGGTTAGGTTAGGTTAGGTTAGGTTAAGATATGAACCGCGCTAAAACCGCATTAAACAATGTCACTTAGTGAGATGCAGTGTTTTTCACCTTTACAAGTTGGGAACTGCGATATCTAATGTGAAAGCGCTTGAAACCGTCGTAATGTTGTAGAAAGCAATGTAAAGTAGCGAGTAAAACGTTTTCTAACGATAGAAGTGCGAAGGTCATGTTAGGTTGAGTTATGTTAGTTTAAGCTAGGTAGCGTCGTGAAACTACCAAAAACAACGTCATCTAACGAGATAGTGTTGTTTTATTGCGAGTTCGAAACTGCGATAGGTGAAATGTGAAAGCACACAAAACGGCATCAACAAGCCAAATACTGCGTGTTGTATCGTTACAAGTGCGAAACTGCTATGTTGTGATATTCTCGTTAAAGCGCATGCAAGCATCGTGAAACCTTAGAGAACGAGTTCATTTAGCGAGATACAGCGTTCTGTACTGCAATAAGTTGGTGAAAAACTGTGAGGTTGTGCAAATATCCTAATTGTGAACGAAACAGTGTAATAGAGCGTTTTTTAATACAAGTGCGAATGTTAGGTTAGGTTAAGATATGAACCGTCGTAAAACCGCATTAAACAATGTCACTTAGTGAGATGCAGTGTTTTTCACCATTACAAGTCGGGAACTGCGATATCTAATGTGAAAGCGCTTGCAAACGTCGTTAGGTTAGGTTAGGTTAGGTTAGGTTACGTTAGGTTAGGTTAGGTTAGGTTTGGTTAGGTTAGGTTAGGTTAGGGTATGTTAGGTAAGGTTTGGTTAGGTTAGGTTAGGTTAGGTTGGTTTAGGTAAGGTTAGGTTAGGTTAAGATATGAACCGCGCTAAAACCGCATTAAACAATGTCACTTAGTGAGATGCTGTGTTTTTCACCATTACAAGTCAGGAACTGCGATATCTAATGTGAAAGCGCATGAAACCGTCGTAATCTTGTAGAAAACATTGTAAAGTAGCGAATAAAACGTTTTCTAACGATAGAAGTGCGAAGGTTCGGTTAGTTTGAGCTAGGTAGCGTCGTGAAACCACCAAAAACGATGTCATCTAACGAGATAGTGTTGTTTTATTGCGAGTATTAAACTGCGATAGGTGAAATGTTGTGAATGCACACAAAACGGCATGAACAAGCCAAATACTGCGTGTTCTACCGTTACAAGTGCGAAACTGCTATATTGTGACATTCTCGTTAAAGCGCATGCAAGCATCGTGAAACCTTAAAGAACAATGTCATTTAGCGAGATACAGCGTTCTGTACTGCAATAAGTTGGTGAAAAACTGTGAGGTTAAGCAAATATCGTAATTGTGAACGAAACAGTGTAGTAGAGCGTTTTTCAATACAAGTACGAATGTTAGGTTAGGTTAAGGTATGAACCGTCGTAAAACCGCAATAAACAATGTCACTTAGTGAGATGCAGTGTTTTTCACCTTTACAAGTTGGCAACTGCGATATCTAATGTGAAAGCGCTTGAAACCGTCGTAATGTTGTAGAAAGCAATGTAAAGTAGCGAGTAAAACGTTTTCTAACGATAGAAGTGCGAAGGTTATGTTAGGTTGAGTTATGTTAGTTTAAGCTAGGTAGCGTCGTGAAACCACCAAAAACGACGTCATCTAACGAGATAGTGTTGTTTTATTGCGAGTACGAAACTGCGATAGGTAAAATGTTGTGAAAGCACACAAAACGGCATGAACAAGCCAAATGCTGCGTGTTGTACCGTTACAAGTGCGAAACTGCTATGTTGTGACATTCTCGGTAAAGCGCATGCAAGTATCGTGAAACCTTAAAGAACGATGTCATTTAGCGAGATACAGCGTTCTGTACTGTAATAAGTTGGTGAGAAACTGTGAGGTCAAGCAAATATCGTAATTGTGAACGAAACAGTGTAATTGAGCGTCTTTAGATACAAGTGCGAATGTTAGGTTAGGTTGACATATCAACCGTCGTAAAACCGCATTAAACAATGTCACTTAGTGAGATGTAGTGTTTTTCAACATTACAAGTCGGGAACTACGATATCTAATGTGAAAGCGCATGAAACCGTCGTAATCTTGTAGAAAACATTGTAAAGTGGCGAGTAAAACGTTTTCTAACAATAGAAGTGCGAAGGTTAGGTTAGGTTAGGTTAGTTTAAGCTAGGTAGCGTCGTGAAACTACCAAAAACGACGTCATCTAACGAGATAGTGTTGTTTTATAGCGAGTATTAAACTGCGATAGGTGAATTGTTGTGAAAGCACACAAAACGGCATGAACAAGCCAAATACTGCGTGTTCTACCGTTACAAGTGCGAAACTGCTATATTGTGATATTCTCGTTAAAGCGCATGCAAGCATCGTGAAACCTCAAAGAACAATGTCATTTAGCGAGATACAGCGTTCTGTACTGCAATAAGTTGGTGAAAAACTGTGAGGTTATGCAAATATCGTAATTGTGAACAAAACAGTGTAATAGAGCGTTTTTAGATACAAGTGCGAATGTTAGGTTAGGTTAAGATATGTACCGTCGTAAAACCGCATTAAACAATGTCAATTACTGAGATGCAGTGTTTTTCACCATTAAAAGTGGGGAACTGCGATATTTAATGTGAAAGCGCTTGCAACCGTCGTTAGGTTAGGTTAGGTTAGGTTAGGTTAGGTTAGGTTAGGTTACGTTAGGTTAGGTTAGGTTACGTTAGGTTAGGTTAGGTTAGGTTACGTTAGGTTAGGTTAGGTTAAGTAAGGATAATTTGGTTAGGTTAGGTAAGGTTAGGTTAGGTTAGGTTAGGTTGGGTTGGGTGTTGTTGGGTTGGGTTGGGTTGGGTTGGGTTAGGTTGGGTTAGGTTAGGTTAGGTTACGTTAGGTTAGGTTAGGTTAGGTGAGGTTACGTTATGTTAGGTTAGGTTAGGTTACGTTAGGTTAGGTTAGGTCAGGTAAGTTTAGGTTACGTTAGAATAGGTTAGGTTAGGTTAGGTTACGTTAGGTTAGGTTAAGTTAGGTTAGGTTAGGTTTGGTTAGCTTAGGTTAGGTTAGCTTAGGTTAGGTTAGGTTGGGTTGGGTTGGGTTAGGTTGGGTTAGGTTAGGTTAGGTTAGGTTGGGTTAGGTTAGTTTAGGTTAGGTTAGGTTAGGTTGGGTTGGGTTGGGTTAGGTTAGGTTATGTTAGGTTAGGTTGGGTTAGGCTAGGTTAGGTTAGGTTAGGTTAGGTTAAGATATGAACCGCGCTAAAACCGCATTAAACAATGTCACTTAGTGAGATGCAGTGTTTTTCACCTTTACAAGTTGGGAACTGCGATATCTAATGTGAAAGCGCTTGAAACCGTCGTAATGTTGTAGAAAGCAATGTAAAGTAGCGAGTAAAACGTTTTCTAACGATAGAAGTGCGAAGGTTATGTTAGGTTGAGTTATGTTAGTTTAAGCTAGGTAGCGTCGTGAAACCACCAAAAACGACGTCATCTAACGAGATAGTGTTGTTTTAATGCGAGTACAAAACTGCGATAGGTAAAATGTTGTGAAAGCACACAAAACGGCATGAACAAGCCAAATACTGCGTGTTGTACCGTTACAAGTGCGAAACTGCTATGTTGTGACATTCTCGGTAAAGCGCATGCAAGTATCGTGAAACCTTAAAGAACGATGTCATTTAGCGAGATACAGCGTTCTGTACTGTAATAAGTTGGTGAGAAACTGTGAGGTCAAGCAAATATCGTAATTGTGAACGAAACAGTGTAATTGAGCGTCTTTAGATACAAGTGCGAATGTTAGGTTAGGTTGACATATCAACCGTCGTAAAACCGCATTAAACAATGTCACTTAGTGAGATGTAGTGTTTTTCAACATTACAAGTCGGGAACTACGATATCTAATGTGAAAGCGCATGAAACCGTCGTAATCTAGTAGAAAACATTGTAAAGTTGCGAGTAAAACGTTTTCTAACGATAGAAGTGCGAAGGTTAAGTTAGGTTAGGTTAGTTTAAGCTAGGTAGCGTCGTGAAACTACCAAAAACGACGTCATCTAACGAGATAGTGTTGTTTTATTGCGAGTATTAAACTGCGATAGGTGAAATGTTGTGAATGCACACAAAACGGCATGAACAAGCCAAATACTGCGTGTTCTACCGTTACAAGTGCGAAACTGCTATATTGTGATATTCTCGTTAAAGCGCATGCAAGCATCGTGAAACCTTAAAGAACAATGTCATTTAGCGAGATACAGCGTTCTGTACTGCAATAAGTTGGTGAAAAACTGTGAGGTTATGCAAATATCCTAATTGTGAACGAAACAGTGTAATAGAGCGTTTTTTAATACAAGTGCGAATGTTAGGTTAGGTTAAGATATGAACCGTCGTAAAACCGCATTAATCAATGTCATTTAGTGAGATGCAGTGTTTTTCACCATTACAAGTCGGGAACTGCGATATCTAATGTGAAAGTGCTTGCAAACGTCGTTAGGTTAGGTTAGGTTAGGTTAGGTTAGGTTAGGCTAGGTTAGGTTACGTTAGGTTAGGTTAGGTTAGGTTAGGTTAGATTAGGTTAGGTTGGGTTGAGTTGGGTTAGGTTGGGTTAGGCCAGGTTAGGTTAGGTTAGGTTAGGTTAGGTTACGTTACGTTAGGTTAGGTTAGGTTACGTTAGGTTAGGTTAGGTTAGGTAAGGATAATTTGGTTAGGTTAGGTAAGGTTAGGTTAGGTTAGGTTGGGTTGGGTGTTGTTGGGTTGGGTTGGGTTGGGTTGGGTTAGGTTGGGTTAGGTTAGGTTAGGTTACGTTAGGTTAGGTTACGTTAGGTTATGTTAGGTTAGGTTAGGTTACGTTAGGTTAGGTTAGGTCAGGTAAGGTTGGGTTACGTTAGAATAGGTTAGGTTAGGTTACGTTAGGTTAGGTAAAGTTAGGTTAGGTTAGGTTTGGTTAGGTTAGGTTAGGTTAGCTTAGGTTAGGTTAGGTTGGGTTGGGTTGGGTTAGGTTGGGTTAGGTTAGGTTAGGTTAGGTTAGGTTGGGTTAGGTTAGTTTAGGTTAGGTTAGGTTAGGTTAGGTTGGGTTGGGTTGGGTTGGGTTAGGTTAGGTTAGGTTAGGTTAGGTTAGGTTAAGGTATGAACCGTCGTAAAACCGCATTAAACAATGTCACTTAGTGAGATGCAGTGTTTTTCACCTTTACAAGTTGGGAACTGTGATATCTAATGTGAAAGCGCTTGAAACCGTCGTAATGTTGTAGAAAGCAATGTAAAGTAGCGAGTAAAACGTTTTCTAACGATAGAAGTGCGAAGGTCATGTTAGGTTGAGTTATGTTAGTTTAAGCTAGGTAGCGTCGTGAAACTACCAAAAACAACGTCATCTAACGAGATAGTGTTGTTTTATTGCGAGTACGAAACTGCGATAGGTGAAATGTTGTGAAAGCACACAAAACGGCATGAACAAGCCAAATACTGCGTGTGGTATCGTTACAAGTGCGAAACTGCTATGTTGTGATATTCTCGTTAAAGCGCATGCAAGCATCGTGAAACCTTGAAGAACGATGTCATTTAGCGAGATACAGCGTTCTGTACTGCAATAAGTTGGTGAAAAACTGTGAGGTTGTGCAAATATCCTAATTGTGAACGAAACAGTGTAATAGAGCGTTTTTTAATACAAGTGCGAATGTTAGGTTAGGTTAAGATATGAACCGTCGTAAAACCGCATTAAACAATGTCACTTAGTGAGATGCAGTGTTTTTCACCATTACAAGTCGGGAACTGCGATATTTAATGTGAAAGCGCTTGCAAACGTCGTTAGGTTAGGTTAGGTTAGGTTAGGTTAGGTTAGGTTACGTTCGGTTAGGTTAGGTTAGGTTTGGTTAGGTTAGGTTAGGTTAGGGTATGTTAGGTAAGGTTTGGTTAGGTTAGGTTAGGTTAGGTTGCTTTAGGTAAGGTTAGGTTAGGTTAAGATATGAACCGCGCTAAAACCGCATTAAACAATGTCACTTAGTGAGATGCTGTGTTTTTCACCATTACAAGTCAGGAACTGCGATATCTAATGTGAAAGCGCATGAAACCGTCGTAATCTTGTAGAAAACATTGTAAAGTAGCGAATAAAACGTTTTCTAACGATAGAAGTGCGAAGGTTCGGTTAGTTTGAGCTAGGTAGCGTCGTGAAACCACCAAAAACGATGTCATCTAACGAGATAGTGTTGTTTTATTGCGAGTATTAAACTGCGATAGGTGAAATGTTGTGAATGCACACAAAACGGCATGAACAAGCCAAATACTGCGTGTTCTACCGTTACAAGTGCGAAACTGCTATATTGTGACATTCTCGTTAAAGCGCATGCAAGCATCGTGAAACCTTAAAGAACAATGTCATTTAGCGAGATACAGCGTTCTGTACTGCAATAAGTTGGTGAAAAACTGTGAGGTTAAGCAAATATCGTAATTGTGAACGAAACAGTGTAGTAGAGCGTTTTTCAATACAAGTACGAATGTTAGGTTAGGTTAAGGTATGAACCGTCGTAAAACCGCAATAAACAATGTCACTTAGTGAGATGCAGTGTTTTTCACCTTTACAAGTTGGGAACTGTGATATCTAATGTGAAAGCGCTTGAAACCGTCGTGATGTTGTAGAAAGCAATGTAAAGTAGCGAATAAAACGTTTTCTAATGATAGAAGTGCGAAGGTTATGTTAGGTTGAGTTATGTTAGTTTAAGCTCGTCGTGAAACCACCAAAAACGACGTCATCTAACGAGATAGTGTTGTTTTATTGCGAGTACGAAACTGCGATAGGTAAAATGTTGTGAAAGCACACAAAACGGCATGAACAAGCCAAATACTGCGTGTTGTACCGTTACAAGTGCGAAACTGCTATGTTGTGACATTCTCGGTAAAGCGCATGCAAGTATCGTGAAACCTTGAAGAACGATGTCATTTAGCGAGATACAGCGTTCTGTACTGTAATAAGTTGGTGAGAAACTGTGAGGTCAAGCAAATATCGTAATTGTGAACGAAACAGTGTAATTGAGCGTCTTTAGATACAAGTGCGAATGTTAGGTTAGGTTGACATATCAACCGTCGTAAAACCGCATTAAACAATGTCACTTAGTGAGATGTAGTGTTTTTCAACATTACAAGTCGGGAACTACGATATCTAATGTGAAAGCGCATGAAACCGTCGTAATCTTGTAGAAAACATTGTAAAGTGGCGAGTAAAACGTTTTCTAACGATAGAAGTGCGAAGGTTAGGTTAGGTTAGGTTAGTTTAAGCTAGGTAGCGTCGTGAAACTACCAAAAACGACGTCATCTAACGAGATAGTGTTGTTTTATAGCGAGTATTAAACTGCGATAGGTGAAATGTTGTGAAGGCACACAAAACGGCATGAACAAGCCAAATACTGCGTGTTCTACCGTTACAAGTGCGAAACTGCTATATTGTGATATTCTCGTTAAAGCGCATGCAAGCATCGTGAAACCTTAAAGTACAATGTCATTTAGCGAGATACAGCGTTCTGTACTGCAATAAGTTGGTGAAAAACTGTGAGGTTATGCAAATATCCTAATTGTGAACGAAACAGTGTAATAGAGCGTTTTTTAATACAAGTGCGAATGTTAGGTTAGGTTAAGATATGAACCGTCGTAAAACCGCATTAATCAATGTCATTCAGTGAGATGCAGTGTTTTTCACCATTACAAGTCGGGAACTGCGATATCTAATGTGAAAGCGCTTGCAAACGTCGTTAGGTTAGGTTAGGTTAGGTTAGGTTAGGCTAGGTTAGGTTACGTTAGGTTAGGTTAGGTTAGGTTAGCTTAGATTAGGTTAGGTTGGGTTGAGTTGGGTTAGGTTGGGTTAGGTCAGGTTAGGTTAGGTTAGGTTAGGTTAGGTTACGTTAGGTTAGGTTAGGTTAGGTTACGTTAGGTTAGGTTAGGTTAGGTAAGGATAATTTGGTTAGGTTAGGTAAGGTTAGGTTAGGTTAGGTTGGGTTGGGTGTTGTTGGGTTGGGTTGGGTTGGGTTAGGTTGGGTTAGGGTAGGTTAGGTTACGTTAGGTTAGGTTACGTTAGGTTATGTTAGGTTAGGTTAGGTTATGTTAGGTTAGGTTAGGTCAGGTAAGGTTGGGTTACGTTAGAATAGGTTAGGTTAGGTTACGTTAGGTTAGGTAAAGTTAGGTTAGGTTAGGTTTGGTTAGGTTAGGTTAGGTTAGCTTAGGTTAGGTTAGGTTGGGTTGGGTTGGGTTAGGTTGGGTTAGGTTAGGTTAGGTTAGGTTAGGTTGGGTTAGGTTAGTTTAGGTTAGGTTAGGTTAGGTTAGGTTGGGTTGGGTTGGGTTAGGTTAGGTTAGGTTAGGTAAGGTTAGGTTAAGTTAGGTTAGGTTAGGTTAAGGTATGAACCGTCGTAAAACCGCATTAAACAATGTCACTTAGTGAGATGCAGTGTTTTTCACCTTTACAAGTTGGGAACTGTGATATCTAATGTGAAAGCGCTTGAAACCGTCGTAATGTTGTAGAAAGCAATGTAAAGTAGCGAGTAAAACGTTTTCTAACGATAGAAGTGCGAAGGTCATGTTAGGTTGAGTTATGTTAGTTTAAGCTAGGTAGCGTCGTGAAACTACCAAAAACAACGTCATCTAACGAGATAGTGTTGTTTTATTGCGAGTACGAAACTGCGATAGGTGAAATGTTGTGAAAGCACACAAAACGGCATGAACAAGCCAAATACTGCGTGTTGTATCGTTACAAGTGCGAAACTGCTATGTTGTGATATTCTCGTTAAAGCGCATGCAAGCATCGTGAAACCTTGAAGAACGATGTCATTTAGCGAGATACAGCGTTCTGTACTTGAATAAGTTGGTGAAAAACTGTGAGGTTGTGCAAATATCCTAATTGTGAACGAAACAGTGTAATAGAGCGTTTTTTAATACAAGTGCGAATGTTAGGTTAGGTTAAGATATGAACCGTCGTAAAACCGCATTAAACAATGTCACTTAGTGAGATGCAGTGTTTTTCACCATTACAAGTCGGGAACTGCGATATTTAATGTGAAAGCGCTTGCAAACGTCGTTAGGTTAGGTTAGGTTAGGTTAGGTTAGGTTACGTTAGGTTAGGTTAGGTTAGGTTTGGTTAGGTTAGGTTAGGTTAGGGTATGTTAGGTAAGGTTTGGTTAGGTTAGGTTAGGTTAGGTTGGTTTAGGTAAGGTTAGGTTAGGTTAAGATATGAACCGCGCTAAAACCGCATTAAACAATGTCACTTAGTGAGATGCTGTGTTTTTCACCATTACAAGTCAGGAACTGCGATATCTAATGTGAAAGCGCATGAAACCGTCGTAATCTTGTAGAAAACATTGTAAAGTAGCGAATAAAACGTTTTCTAACGATAGAAGTGCGAAGGTTCGGTTAGTTTGAGCTAGGTAGCGTCGTGAAACCACCAAAAACGATGTCATCTAACGAGATAGTGTTGTTTTATTGCGAGTATTAAACTGCGATAGGTGAAATGTTGTGAATGCACACAAAACGGCATGAACAAGCCAAATACTGCGTGTTCTACCGTTACAAGTGCGAAACTGCTATATTGTGACATTCTCGTTAAAGCGCATGCAAGCATCGTGAAACCTTAAAGAACAATGTCATTTAGCGAGATACAGCGTTCTGTACTGCAATAAGTTGGTGAAAAACTGTGAGGTTAAGCAAATATCGTAAATGTGAACGAATCAGTGTAGTAGAGCGTTTTTCAATACAAGTACGAATGTTAGGTTAGGTTAAGGTATGAACCGTCGTAAAACCGCAATAAACAATGTCACTTAGTGAGATGCAGTGTTTTTCACCTTTACAAGTTGGGAACTGCGATATCTAATGTGAAAGCGCTTGAAACCGTCGTAATGTTGTAGAAAGCAATGTAAAGTAGCGAGTAAAACGTTTTCTAACGATAGAAGTGCGAAGGTTATGTTAGGTTGAGTTATGTTAGTTTAAGCTAGGTAGCGTCGTGAAACCACCAAAAACGACGTCATCTAACGAGATAGTGTTGTTTTATTGCGAGTACGAAACTGCGATAGGTAAAATGTTGTGAAAGCACACAAAACGGCATGAACAAGCCAAATGCTGCGTGTTGTACCGTTACAAGTGCGAAACTGCTATGTTGTGACATTCTCGGTAAAGCGCATGCAAGTATCGTGAAACCTTAAAGAACGATGTCATTTAGCGAGATACAGCGTTCTGTACTGTAATAAGTTGGTGAGAAACTGTGAGGTCAAGCAAATATCGTAATTGTGAACGAAACAGTGAAATTGAGCGTCTTTAGATACAAGTGCGAATGTTAGGTTAGGTTGACATATCAACCGTCGTAAAACCGCATTAAACAATGTCATTTAGTGAGATGTAGTGTTTTTCAACATTACAAGTCGGGAACTACGATATCTAATGTGAAAGCGCATGAAACCGTCGTAATCTTGTAGAAAACATTGTAAAGTGGCGAGTAAAACGTTTTCTAACAATAGAAGTGCGAAGGTTAGGTTAGGTTAGTTTAGTTTAAGCTAGGTAGCGTCGTGAAACTACCAAAAACGACGTCATCTAACGAGATAGTGTTGTTTTATAGCGAGTATTAAACTGCGATAGGTGAAATGTTGTGAAAGCACACAAAACGGCATGAACAAGCCAAATACTGCGTGTTCTACCGTTACAAGTGCGAAACTGCCATATTGTGATATTCTCGTTAAAGCGCATGCAAGCATCGTGAAACCTTAAAGAACAATGTCATTTAGCGAGATACAGCGTTCTGTACTGCAATAAGTTGGTGAAAAACTGTGAGGTTATGCAAATATCGTAATTGTGAACAAAACAGTGTAATAGAGCGTTTTTAGATACAAGTGCGAATGTTAGGTTAGGTTAAGATATGTACCGTCGTAAAACCGCATTAAACAATGTCAATTACTGAGATGCAGTGTTTTTCACCATTAAAAGTGGGGAACTGCGATATTTAATGTGAAAGCGCTTGCAACCGTCGTTAGGTTAGGTTAGGTTAGGTTAGGTTAGGTTTGGTTAGGTTAGGTTAGGTTAGGTTAGGTTAGATTAGGTTAGGTTGGGTTGAGTTGGGTTAGGTTAGGTTAGGTTAGGTTAGGTTGGGTTAGGTTAGGTTAGGTTAGGTTACGTTAGGTTAGGTTAGGTTACGTTAGGTTAGGTTAGGTTAGGTTACGTTAGGTTAGGTTAGGTTAAGTAAGGATAATTTGGTTAGGTTAGGTAAGGTTAGGTTAGGTTAGGTTAGGTTGGGTTGGGTGTTGTTGGGTTGGGTTGGGTTGGGTTAGGTTGGGTTAGGTTAGGTTAGGTTACGTTAGGTTAGGTTAGGTTAGGTGAGGTTACGTTATGTTAGGTTAGGTTAGGTTACGTTAGGTTAGGTTAGGTCAGGTAAGGTTAGGTTACGTTAGAATAGGTTAGGTTAGGTTAGGTTACGTTAGGTTAGGTTAAGTTAGGTTAGGTTAGGTTTGGTTAGCTTAGGTTAGGTTAGCTTAGGTTAGGTTAGGTTGGGTTGGGTTGGGTTAGGTTGGGTTAGGTTAGGTTAGGTTAGGTTGGGTTAGGTTAGTTTAGGTTAGGTTAGGTTAGGTTGGGTTGGGTTGGGTTAGGTTAGGTTAGGTTAGGTTAGGTTGGGTTAGGCTAGGTTAGGTTAGGTTAGGTTAGGTTAAGATTTGAACCGCGCTAAAACCGCATTAAACAATGTCACTTAGTGAGATGCAGTGTTTTTCACCTTTACAAGTTGGGAACTGCGATATCTAATGTGAAAGCGCTTGAAACCGTCGTAATGTTGTAGAAAGCAATGTAAAGTAGCGAGTAAACCGTTTTCTAACGATAGAAGTGCGAAGGTTATGTTAGGTTGAGTTATGTTAGTTTAAGCTAGGTAGCGTCGTGAAACCACCAAAAACGACGTCATCTAACGAGATAGTGTTGTTTTAATGCGAGTACAAAACTGCGATAGGTAAAATGTTGTGAAAGCACACAAAACGGCATGAACAAGCCAAATAATGCGTGTTGTACCGTTACAAGTGCGAAACTGCTATGTTGTGACATTCTCGGTAAAGCGCATGCAAGCATCGTGAAACCTTGAAGAACGATGTCATTTAGCGAGATACAGCGTTCTGTACTGCAATAAGTTGGTGAAAAACTGTGAGGTTGTGCAAATATCCTAATTGTGAACGAAACAGTGTAATAGAGCGTTTTTTAATACAAGTGCGAATGTTAGGTTAGGTTAAGATATGAACCGTCGTAAAACCGCATTAAACAATGTCACTTAGTGAGATGCAGTGTTTTTCACCATTACAAGTCGGGAACTGCGATATTTAATGTGAAAGCGCTTGCAAACGTCGTTAGGTTAGGTTAGGTTAGGTTAGGTTAGGTTACGTTAGGTTAGGTTAGGTTAGGTTTGGTTAGGTTAGGTTAGGTTAGGGTATGTTAGGTAAGGTTTGGTTAGGTTAGGTTAGGTTAGGTTGGTTTAGGTAAGGTTAGGTTAGGTTAAGATATGAACCGCGCTAAAACCGCATTAAACAATGTCACTTAGTGAGATGCTGTGTTTTTCACCATTACAAGTCAGGAACTGCGATATCTAATGTGAAAGCGCATGAAACCGTCGTAATCTTGTAGAAAACATTGTAAAGTAGCGAATAAAACGTTTTCTAACGATAGAAGTGCGAAGGTTCGGTTAGTTTGAGCTAGGTAGCGTCGTGAAACCACCAAAAACGATGTCATCTAACGAGATAGTGTTGTTTTATTGCGAGTGTTAAACTGCGATAGGTGAAATGTTGTGAATGCACACAAAACGGCATGAACAAGCCAAATACTGCGTGTTCTACCGTTACAAGTGCGAAACTGCTATATTGTGACATTCTCGTTAAAGCACATGCAAGCATCGTGAAACCTTAAAGAACAATGTCATTTAGCGAGATACAGCGTTCTGTACTGCAATAAGTTGGTGAAAAACTGTGAGGTTAAGCAAATATCGTAATTGTGAACGAAACAGTGTAGTAGAGCGTTTTTCAATACAAGTACGAATGTTAGGTTAGGTTAAGGTATGAACCGTCGTAAAACCGCAATAAACAATGTCACTTAGTGAGATGCAGTGTTTTTCACCTTTACAAGTTGGGAACTGCGATATCTAATGTGAAAGCGCTTGAAACCGTCGTAATGTTGTAGAAAGCAATGTAAAGTAGCGAGTAAAACGTTTTCTAACGATAGAAGTGCGAAGGTTATGTTAGGTTGAGTTATGTTAGTTTAAGCTAGGTAGCGTCGTGAAACCACCAAAAACGACGTCATCTAACGAGATAGTGTTGTTTTATTGCGAGTACGAAACTGCGATAGGTAAAATGTTGTGAAAGCACACAAAACGGCATGAACAAGCCAAATGCTGCGTGTTGTACCGTTACAAGTGCGAAACTGCTATGTTGTGACATTCTCGGTAAAGCGCATGCAAGTATCGTGAAACCTTAAAGAACGATGTCATTTAGCGAGATACAGCGTTCTGTACTGTAATAAGTTGGTGAGAAACTGTGAGGTCAAGCAAATATCGTAATTGTGAACGAAACAGTGAAATTGAGCGTCTTTAGGTACAAGTGCGAATGTTAGGTTAGGTTGACATATCAACCGTCGTAAAACCGCATTAAACAATGTCACTTAGTGAGATGTAGTGTTTTTCAACATTACAAGTCGGGAACTACGATATCTAATGTGAAAGCGCATGAAACCGTCGTAATCTTGTAGAAAACATTGTAAAGTGGCGAGTAAAACGTTTTCTAACAATAGAAGTGCGAAGGTTAGGTTAGGTTAGGTTAGTTTAAGCTAGGTAGCGTCGTGAAACTACCAAAAACGACGTCATCTAACGAGATAGTGTTGTTTTATAGCGAGTATTAAACTGCGATAGGTGAAATGTTGTGAAAGCACACAAAACGGCATGAACAAGCCAAATACTGCGTGTTCTACCGTTACAAGTGCGAAACTGCTATATTGTGATATTCTCGTTAAAGCGCATGCAAGCATCGTGAAACCTTAAAGAACAATGTCATTTAGCGAGATACAGCGTTCTGTACTGCAATAAGTTGGTGAAAAACTGTCAGGTTATGCAAATATCGTAATTGTGAACAAAACAGTGTAATAGAGCGTTTTTAGATACAAGTGCGAATGTTAGGTTAGGTTAAGATATGTACCGTCGTAAAACCGCATTAAACAATGTCAATTACTGAGATGCAGTGTTTTTCACCATTACAAGTCGGGAACTGCGATATCTAATGTGAAAGCGCTTGCAAACGTCGTTAGGTTAGGTTAGGTTAGGTTAGGTTAGGCTAGGTTAGGTTACGTTAGGTTAGGTTAGGTTAGGTTAGGTTAGATTAGGTTAGGTTGGGTTGAGTTGGGTTAGGTTGGGTTAGGTCAGGTTAGGTTAGGTTAGGTTAGGTTAGGTTACGTTAGGTTAGGTTAGGTTAGGTTACGTTAGGTTAGGTTAGATTAGGTAAGGATAATTTGGTTAGGTTAGGTAAGGTTAGGTTAGGTTAGGTTGGGTTGGGTGTTGTTGGGTTGGGTTGGGTTGGGTTAGGTTGGGTTAGGTTAGGTTAGGTTACGTTAGGTTAGGTTAGGTTAGGTTATGTTAGGTTAGGTTAGGTTACGTTAGGTTAGGTTAGGTCAGGTAAGGTTGGGTTACGTTAGAATAGGTTAGGTTAGGTTACGTTAGGTTAGGTAAAGTTAGGTTAGGTTAGGTTTGGTTAGGTTAGGTTAGGTTAGCTTAGGTTAGGTTATATTGGGTTGGGTTGGGTTAGGTTGGGTTAGGTTAGGTTAGGTTAGGTTAGGTTGGGTTAGGTTAGTTTAGGTTAGGTTAGGTTAGGTTAGGTTGGGTTGGGTTGGGTTAGGTTAGGTTAGGTTAGGTAAGGTTAGGTTAGGTTAGGTTAGGTTAGGTTAAGGTATGAACCGTCGTAAAACCGCATTAAACAATGTCACTTAGTGAGATGCAGTGTTTTTCACCTTTACAAGTTGGGAACTGTGATATCTAATGTGAAAGCGCTTGAAACCGTCGTAATGTTGTATAAAGCAATGTAAAGTAGCGAGTAAAACGTTTTCTAACGATAGAAGTGCGAAGGTCATGTTAGGTTGAGTTATGTTAGTTTAAGCTAGGTAGCGTCGTGAAACTACCAAAAACAACGTCATCTAACGAGATAGTGTTGTTTTATTGCGAGTACGAAACTGCGATAGGTGAAATGTTGTGAAAGCACACAAAACGGCATGAACAAGCCAAATACTGCGTGTTGTATCGTTACAAGTGCGAAACTGCTATGTTGTGATATTCTCGTTAAAGCGCATGCAAGCATCGTGAAACCTTGAAGAACGATGTCATTTAGCGAGATACAGCGTTCTGTACTGCAATAAGTTGGTGAAAAACTGTGAGGTTGTGCAAATATCCTAATTGTGAACGAAACAGTGTAATAGAGCGTTTTTTAATACAAGTGCGAATGTTAGGTTAGGTTAAGATATGAACCGTCGTAAAACCGCATTAAACAATGTCACTTAGTGAGATGCAGTGTTTTTCACCATTACAAGTCGGGAACTGCGATATTTAATGTGAAAGCGCTTGCAAACGTCGTTAGGTTAGGTTAGGTTAGGTTACGTTAGGTTAGGTTAGGTTAGGTTACGTTAGGTTAGGTTAGGTTAAGTAAGGATAATTTGGTTAGGTTAGGTAAGGTTAGGTTAGGTTAGGTTAGGTTGGGTTGGGTGTTGTTGGGTTGGGTTGGGTTGGGTTAGGTTGGGTTAGGTTAGGTTAGGTTACGTTAGGTTAGGTTAGGTTAGGTGAGGTTACGTTATGTTAGGTTAGGTTAGGTTACGTTAGGTTAGGTTAGGTCAGGTAAGGTTAGGTTACGTTAGAATAGGTTAGGTTAGGTTAGGTTACGTTAGGTTAGGTTAAGTTAGGTTAGGTTAGGTTTGGTTAGCTTAGGTTAGGTTAGCTTAGGTTAGGTTAGGTTGGGTTGGGTTGGGTTAGGTTGGGTTAGGTTAGGTTAGGTTAGGTTGGGTTAGGTTAGTTTAGGTTAGGTTAGGTTAGGTTGGGTTGGGTTGGGTTAGGTTAGGTTAGGTTAGGTTAGGTTGGGTTAGGCTAGGTTAGGTTAGGTTAGGTTAGGTTAAGATTTGAACCGCGCTAAAACCGCATTAAACAATGTCACTTAGTGAGATGCAGTGTTTTTCACCTTTACAAGTTGGGAACTGCGATATCTAATGTGAAAGCGCATGAAACCGTCGTAATCTTGTAGAAAACATTGTAAAGTGGCGAGTAAAACGTTTTCTAACAATAGAAGTGCGAAGGTTAGGTTAGGTTAGGTTAGTTTAAGCTAGGTAGCGTCGTGAAACTACCAAAAACGACGTCATCTAACGAGATAGTGTTGTTTTATAGCGAGTATTAAACTGCGATAGGTGAAATGTTGTGAAAGCACACAAAACGGCATGAACAAGCCAAATACTGCGTGTTCTACCGTTACAAGTGCGAAACTGCTATATTGTGATATTCTCGTTAAAGCGCATGCAAGCATCGTGAAACCTTAAAGAACAATGTCATTTAGCGAGATACAGCGTTCTGTACTGCAATAAGTTGGTGAAAAACTGTGAGGTTATGCAAATATCGTAATTGTGAACAAAACAGTGTAATAGAGCGTTTTTAGATACAAGTGCGAATGTTAGGTTAGGTTAAGATATGTACCGTCGTAAAACCGCATTAAACAATGTCAATTACTGAGATGCAGTGTTCTTCACCATTAAAAGTGGGGAACTGCGATATTTAATGTGAAAGCGCTTGCAACCGTCGTTAGGTTAGGTTAGGTTAGGTTAGGTTAGGTTTGGTTAGGTTAGGTTAGGTTAGGTTAGGTTAGATTAGGTTAGGTTGGGTTGAGTTGGGTTAGGTTAGGTTAGGTTAGGTTAGGTTGGGTTAGGTTAGGTTAGGTTAGGTTACGTTAGGTTAGGTTAGGTTACGTTAGGTTAGGTTAGGTTAGGTTACGTTAGGTTAGGTTAGGTTAAGTAAGGATAATTTGGTTAGGTTAGGTAAGGTTAGGTTAGGTTAGGTTAGGTTGGGTTGGGTGTTGTTGGGTTGGGTTGGGTTGGGTTAGGTTGGGTTAGGTTAGGTTAGGTTACGTTAGGTTAGGTTAGGTTAGGTGAGGTTACGTTATGTTAGGTTAGGTTAGGTTACGTTAGGTTAGGTTAGGTCAGGTAAGGTTAGGTTACGTTAGAATAGGTTAGGTTAGGTTAGGTTACGTTAGGTTAGGTTAAGTTAGGTTAGGTTAGGTTTGGTTAGCTTAGGTTAGGTTAGCTTAGGTTAGGTTAGGTTGGGTTGGGTTGGGTTAGGTTGGGTTAGGTTAGGTTAGGTTAGGTTGGGTTAGGTTAGTTTAGGTTAGGTTAGGTTAGGTTGGGTTGGGTTGGGTTAGGTTAGGTTATGTTAGGTTAGGTTGGGTTAGGCTAGGTTGGGTTAGGTTAGGTTAGGTTAAGATATGAACCGCGCTAAAACCGCATTAAACAATGTCACTTAGTGAGATGCAGTGTTTTTCACCTTTACAAGTTGGGAACTGCGATATCTAATGTGAAAGCGCTTGAAACCGTCGTAATGTTGTAGAAAGCAATGTAAAGTAGCGAGTAAAACGTTTTCTAACGATAGAAGTGCGAAGGTTATGTTAGGTTGAGTTATGTTAGTTTAAGCTAGGTAGCGTCGTGAAACCACCAAAAACGACGTCATCTAACGAGATAGTGTTGTTTTAATGCGAGTACAAAACTGCGATAGGTAAAATGTTGTGAAAGCACACAAAACGGCATGAACAAGCCAAATACTGCGTGTTGTACCATTACAAGTGCGAAACTGCTATGTTGTGACATTCTCGGTAAAGCGCATGCAAGTATCGTGAAACCTTAAAGAACGATGTCATTTAGCGAGATACAGCGTTCTGTACTGTAATAAGTTGGTGAGAAACTGTGAGGTCAAGCAAATATCGTAATTGTGAACGAAACAGTGTAATTGAGCGTCTTTAGATACAAGTGCGAATGTTAGGTTAGGTTGACATATCAACCGTCGTAAAACCGCATTAAACAATGTCACTTAGTGAGATGTAGTGTTTTTCAACATTACAAGTCGGGAACTACGATA
Organism: Rhipicephalus microplus; assembly: GCF_043290135.1. Lineage (NCBI taxonomy): Eukaryota > Metazoa > Arthropoda > Arachnida > Ixodida > Ixodidae > Rhipicephalus > Rhipicephalus microplus. The sequence goes on from NW_027464609.1 coordinate 865,135, forward strand.
TCTAATGTGAAAGCGCATGAAACCGTCGTAATCTAGTAGAAAACATTGTAAAGTTGCGAGTAAAACGTTTTCTAACGATAGAAGTGCGAAGGTTAGGTTAGGTTAGGTTAGTTTAAGCTAGGTAGCGTCGTGAAACTACCAAAAACGACGTCATCTAACGAGATAGTGTTGTTTTATTGCGAGTATTAAACTGCGATAGGTGAAATGTTGTGAATGCACACAAAACGGCATGAACAAGCCAAATACTGCGTGTTCTACCGTTACAAGTGCGAAACTGCTATATTGTGATATTCTCGTTAAAGCGCATGCAAGCAACGTGAAACCTTAAAGAACAATGTCATTTAGCGAGATACAGCGTTCTGTACTGCAATAAGTTGGTGAAAAACTGTGAGGTTATGCAAATATCGTAATTGTGAACGAAACAGTGTAATAGAGCGTTTTTCAATACAAGTACGAATGTTAGGTTAAGATATGAACCGTCGTAAAACCGCATTAAACAATGTCACTTAGTGAGATGCAGTGTTTTTCACCATTACAAGTTGGGAACTGCGATATCTAATGTGAAAGCGCTTGCAAACGTCGTTAGGTTAGGTTAGGTTAGGTTAGGTTAGGTTAGGTTAGGTTAGGTTAGGTTAGGTTTGGTTAGGTTAGGTTAGGTTAGGTTATGTTAGGTTAGGTTGGGTTAGGCTAGGTTAGGTTAGGTTAGGTTAGGTTAAGATATGAACCGCGCTAAAACCGCATTAAACAATGTCACTTAGTGAGATGCAGTGTTTTTCACCTTTACAAGTTGGGAACTGCGATATCTAATGTGAAAGCGCTTGAAACCGTCGTAATGTTGTAGAAAGCAATGTAAAGTAGCGAGTAAAACGTTTTCTAACGATAGAAGTGCGAAGGTTATGTTAGGTTGAGTTATGTTAGTTTAAGCTAGGTAGCGTCGTGAAACCACCAAAAACAACGTCATCTAACGAGATAGTGTTGTTTTAATGCGAGTACAAAACTGCGATAGGTAAAATGTTGTGAAAGCACACAAAACGGCATGAACAAGCCAAATACTGCGTGTTGTACCGTTACAAGTGCGAAACTGCTATGTTGTGACATTCTCGGTAAAGCGCATGCAAGTATCGTGAAACCTTAAAGAACGATGTCATTTAGCGAGATACAGCGTTCTGTACTGTAATAAGTTGGTGAGAAACTGTGAGGTCAAGCAAATATCGTAATTGTGAACGAAACAGTGTAATTGAGCGTCTTTAGATACAAGTGCGAATGTTAGGTTAGGTTGACATATCAACCGTCGTAAAACCGCATTAAACAATGTCACTTAGTGAGATGTAGTGTTTTTCAACATTACAAGTCGGGAACTACGATATCTAATGTGAAAGCGCATGAAACCGTCGTAATCTAGTAGAAAACATTGTAAAGTTGCGAGTAAAACGTTTTCTAACGATAGAAGAGCGAAGGTTAGGTTAGGTTAGGTTAGTTTAAGCTAGGTAGCGTCGTGAAACTACCAAAAACGACGTCATCTAACGAGATAGTGTTGTTTTATTGCGAGTATTAAACTGCGATAGGTGAAATGTTGTGAATGCACACAAAACGGCATGAACAAGCCAAATACTGCGTGTTCTACCGTTACAAGTGCGAAACTGCTATACTGTGATATTCTCGTTAAAGCGCATGCAAGCATCGTGAAACCTTAAAGAACAATGTCATTTAGCGAGATACAGCGTTCTGTACTGCAATAAGTTGGTGAAAAACTGTGAGGTTAAGCAAATATCGTAATTGTGAACGAAACAGTGTAGTAGAGCGTTTTTCAATACAAGTACGAATGTTAGGTTAGGTTAAGGTATGAACCGTCGTAAAACCGCAATAAACAATGTCACCTAGTGAGATGCAGTGTTTTTCACCTTTACAAGTTGGGAACTGCGATATCTAATGTGAAAGCGCTTGAAACCGTCGTAATGTTGTAGAAAGCAATGTAAAGTAGCGAGTAAAACGTTTTCTAACGATAGAAGTGCGAAGGTTATGTTAGGTTGAGTTATGTTAGTTTAAGCTAGGTAGCGTCGTGAAATCACCAAAAACGACGTCATCTAACGAGATAGTGTTGTTTTATTGCGAGTACGAAACTGCGATAGGTAAAATGTTGTGAAAGCACACAAAACGGCATGAACAAGCCAAATGCTGCGTGTTGTACCGTTACAAGTGCGAAACTGCTATGTTGTGACATTCTCGGTAAAGCGCATGCAAGTATCGTGAAACCTTAAAGAACGATGTCATTTAGCGAGATACAGCGTTCTGTACTGTAATAAGTTGGTGAGAAACTGTGAGGTCAAGCAAATATCGTAATTGTGAACGAAACAGTGTAATTGAGCGTCTTTAGATACAAGTGCGAATGTTAGGTTAGGTTGACATATCAACCGTCGTAAAACCGCATTAAACAATGTCACTTAGTGAGATGTAGTGTTTTTCAACATTACAAGTCGGGAACTACGATATCTAATGTGAAAGCGCATGAAACCGTCGTAATCTTGTAGAAAACATTGTAAAGTGGCGAGTAAAACGTTTTCTAACAATAGAAGTGCGAAGGTTAGGTTAGGTTAGGTTAGTTTAAGCTAGGTAGCGTCGTGAAACTACCAAAAACGACGTCATCTAACGAGATAGTGTTGTTTTATAGCGAGTATTAAACTGCGATAGGTGAAATGTTGTGAAAGCACACAAAACGGCATGAACAAGCCAAATACTGCGTGTTCTACCGTTACAAGTGCGAAACTGCTATATTGTGATATTCTCGTTAAAGCGCATGCAAGCATCGTGAAACCTTAAAGAACAATGTCATTTAGCGAGATACAGCGTTCTGTACTGCAATAAGTTGGTGAAAAACTGTGAGGTTATGCAAATATCGTAATTGTGAACAAAACAGTGTAATAGAGCGTTTTTAGATACAAGTGCGAATGTTAGGTTAGGTTAAGATATGTACCGTCGTAAAACCGCATTAAACAATGTCAATTACTGAGATGCAGTGTTTTTCACCATTAAAAGTGGGGAACTGCGATATTTAATGTGAAAGCGCTTGCAACCGTCGTTAGGTTAGGTTAGGTTAGGTTAGGTTAGGTTTGGTTAGGTTAGGTTAGGTTAGGTTAGGTTAGATTAGGTTAGGTTGGGTTGAGTTGGGTTAGGTTAGGTTAGGTTAGGTTGGGTTAGGTTAGGTTAGGTTAGGTTACGTTAGGTTAGGTTAGGTTACGTTAGGTTAGGTTAGGTTAGGTTACGTTAGGTTAGGTTAGGTTAAGTAAGGATAATTTGGTTAGGTTAGGTAAGGTTAGGTTAGGTTAGGTTAGGTTGGGTTGGGTGTTGTTGGGTTGGGTTGGGTTGGGTTAGGTTGGGTTAGGTTAGGTTAGGTTACGTTAGGTTAGGTTAGGTTAGGTGAGGTTACGTTATGTTAGGTTAGGTTAGGTTACGTTAGGTTAGGTTAGGTCAGGTAAGGTTAGGTTACGTTAGAATAGGTTAGGTTAGGTTAGGTTACGTTAGGTTAGGTTAAGTTAGGTTAGGTTAGGTTTGGTTAGCTTAGGTTAGGTTAGCTTAGGTTAGGTTAGGTTGGGTTGGGTTGGGTTAGGTTGGGTTAGGTTAGGTTAGGTTAGGTTGGGTTAGGTTAGTTTAGGTTAGGTTAGGTTAGGTTAGGTTGGGTTGGGTTGGGTTAGGTTAGGTTATGTTAGGTTAGGTTGGGTTAGGCTAGGTTAGGTTAGGTTAGGTTAGGTTAAGATATGAACCGCGCTAAAACCGCATTAAACAATGTCACTTAGTGAGATGCAGTGTTTTTCACCTTTACAAGTTGGGAACTGCGATATCTAATGTGAAAGCGCTTGAAACCGTCGTAATGTTGTAGAAAGCAATGTAAAGTAGCGAGTAAAACGTTTTCTAACGATAGAAGTGCGAAGGTTATGTTAGGTTGAGTTATGTTAGTTTAAGCTAGGTAGCGTCGTGAAACCACCAAAAACGACGTCATCTAACGAGATAGTGTTGTTTTAATGCGAGTACAAAACTGCGATAGGTAAAATGTTGTGAAAGCACACAAAACGGCATGAACAAGCCAAATACTGCGTGTTGTACCGTTACAAGTGCGAAACTGCTATGTTGTGACATTCTCGGTAAAGCGCATGCAAGTATCGTGAAACCTTAAAGAACGATGTCATTTAGCGAGATACAGCGTTCTGTACTGTAATAAGTTGGTGAGAAACTGTGAGGTCAAGCAAATATCGTAATTGTGAACGAAACAGTGTGATTGAGCGTCTTTAGATACAAGTGCGACTGTTAGGTTAGGTTTACATATCAACCGTCGTAAAACCGCATTAAACAATGTCACTTAGTGAGATGCAGTGTTTTTCAACATTACAAGTCGGGAACTACGATATCTAATGTGAAAGCGCATGAAACCGTCGTAATCTAGTAGAAAACATTGTAAAGTTGCAAGTAAAACGTTTTCTAACGATAGAAGTGCGAAGGTTAGGTTAGGTTAGGTTAGTTTAAGCTAGGTAGCGTCGTGAAACTACCAAAAACGACGTCATCTAACGAGATAGTGTTGTTTTATTGCGAGTATTAAACTGCGATAGGTGAAATGTTGTGAATGCACACAAAACGGCATGAACAAGCCAAATACTGCGTGTTCTACCGTTACAAGTGCGAAACTGCTATATTGTGATATTCTCGTTAAAGCGCATGCAAGCATCGTGAAACCTTAAAGAACAATGTCATTTAGCGAGTTACAGCGTTCTGTACTGCAATAAGTTGGTGAAAAACTGTGAGGTTATGCAAATATCGTAATTGTGAACGAAACAGTGTAATAGAGCGTTTTTCAATACAAGTACGAATGTTAGGTTAGGTTAAGATATGAACCGTCGTAAAACCGCATTAAACAATGTCACTTAGTGAGATGCAGTGTTTTTCACCATTACAAGTTGGGAACTGCAATATCTAATGTGAAAGCGCTTGCAAACGTCGTTAGGTTAGGTTAGGTTAGGTTAGGTTAGGTTAGGTTAGGTTTGGTTAGGTTAGGTTAGGTTAGGTTATGTTAGGTTAGGTTGGGTTAGGCTAGGTTAGGTTAGGTTAGGTTAGGTTAAGATATGAACCGCGCTAAAACCGCATTAAACAATGTCACTTAGTGAGATGCAGTGTTTTTCACCTTTACAAGTTGGGAACTGCGATATCTAATGTGAAAGCGCTTGAAACCATCGTAATGTTGTAGAAAGCAATGTAAAGTAGCGAGTAAAACGTTTTCTAACGATAGAAGTGCGAAGGTTATGTTAGGTTGAGTTATGTTAGTTTAAGCTAGGTAGCGTCGTGAAACAACCAAAAACGACGTCATCTAACGAGATAGTGTTGTTTTAATGCGAGTACAAAACTGCGATAGGTAAAATGTTGTGAAAGCACACAAAACGGCATGAACAAGCCAAATACTGCGTGTTGTACCGTTACAAGTGCGAAACTGCTATGTTGTGACATTCTCGGTAAAGCGCATGCAAGTATCGTGAAACCTTAAAGAACGATGTCATTTAGCGAGATACAGCGTTCTGTACTGTAATAAGTTGGTGAGAAACTGTGAGGTCAAGCAAATATCGTAATTGTGAACGAAACAGTGTGATTGAGCGTCTTTAGATACAAGTGCGACTGTTAGGTTAGGTTTACATATCAACCGTCGTAAAACCGCATTAAACAATGTCACTTAGTGAGATGTAGTGTTTTTCAACATTACAAGTCGGGAACTACGATATCTAATGTGAAAGCGCATGAAACCGTCGTAATCTAGTAGAAAACATTGTAAAGTTGCGAGTAAAACGTTTTCTAACGATAGAAGTGCGAAGGTTAGGTTAGGTTAGGTTAGTTTAAGCTAGGTAGCGTCGTGAAACTACCAAAAACGACGTCTTCTAACGAGATAGTGTTGTTTTATTGCGAGTATTAAACTGCGATAGGTGAAATGTTGTGAATGCACACAAAACGGCATGAACAAGCCAAATACTGCGTGTTCTACCGTTACAAGTGCGAAACTGCTATATTGTGATATTCTCGTTAAAGCGCATGCAAGCATCGTGAAACCTTAAAGAACGATGTCATTTAGCGAGATACAGCGTTCTGTACTGCAATAAGTTGGTGAAAAACTGTGAGGTTATGCAAATATCGTAATTGTGAACGAAACAGTGTAATAGAGCGTTTTTCAATACAAGTACGAATGTTAGGTTAGGTTAAGATATGAACCGTCGTAAAACCGCATTAAACAATGTCACTTAGTGAGATGCAGTGTTTTTCACCATTACAAGTCGGGAACTGCGATATCTAATGTGAAAGCGCTTGCAAACGTCGTTAGGTTAGGTTAGGTTTGGTTAGGTTAGGTTAGGTTAGGTTACGTTAGGTTAGGTTAGGTTAGGTTTGGTTAGGTTAGGTTAGGTTAGGGTATGTTAGGTAAGGTTTGGTTAGGTTAGGTTAGGTTAGGTTGGGTTAGGTAAGGTTAGGTTAGGTTAAGATATGAACCGCGCTAAAACCGCATTAAACAGTCACTTAGTGAGATGCTGTGTTTTCCACCATTACAAGTCGGGAACTGCGATATCTAATGTGAAAGCGCATGAAACCGTCGTAATCTTGTAGAAAACATTGTAAAGTAGCGAATAAAACGTTTTCTAACGATAGAAGTGCGAAGGTTCGGTTAGTTTGAGCTAGGTAGCGTCGTGAAACCACCAAAAACGATGTCATCTAACGAGATAGTGTTGTTTTATTGCGAGTACGAAACTGCGATAGGTGAAATATTGGGAAAGCACACAAAATGGCATGAACTAGCCAGATACTGCGTCTTGTGCCGTAACAAGTGCGAAACTGCTTTATTGTGATATTCTCGTTAAAGCGCATGCAAGTATCGTGAAACCTTAAAGAACGATGTCATCTAGCGAGATACAGCGTTCTGTACTGTAATAAGTTGGTGAGAAACTGTGAGGTCAAGCAAATATCGTAATTGTGAACGAAACAGTGTAATAGAGCGTTTTTCAATACAAGTACGAATGTTAGGTTAGGTTAAGATATGAACCGTCGTAAAACCGCATTAAACAATGTCACTTAGTGAGATGCAGTGTTTTTCACCATTACAAGTTGGGAACTGCGATATCTAATGTGAAAGCACTTGCAAACGTCGTTAGGTTAGGTTAGGTTAGGTTACGTTAGGTTAGGTTTGGTTAGGTTAGGTTAGGTTAGGTTATGTTAGGTTAGGTTGGGTTAGGTTAGGTTAGGTTACGTTAGGTTAAGGTATGAACCGTCGTAAAACCGCAATAAACAATGTCACTTAGTGAGATGCAGTGTTTTTCACCTTTACAAGTTGGGAACTGCGATATCTAATGTGAAAGCGCTTGAAACCGTCGTAATGTTGTAGAAAGCAATGTAAAGTAGCGAGTAAAACGTTTTCTAACGATAGAAGTGCGAAGGTTATGTTAGGTTATGTTAGTTTAAGCTAGGTAGCGTCGTGAAACCACCAAAAACGACGTCATCAAACGAGATAGTGTTGTTTTATTGCGAGTACGAAACTGCGATAGGTAAAATGTTGTGAAAGCACACAAAACGGCATGAACAAGCCAAATACTGCGTGTTGTACCGTTACAAGTGCGAAAGTGCTATATTGTGATATTCTCGTTAAAGCGCATGCAAGCATCGTGAAACCTTAAAGAACGATGTCATTTAGCGAGATACAGCGTTCTGTACTGCAATAAGTTGGTGAAAAACTGTGAGGTTATGCAAATATCGTAATTGTGAACGAAACAATGTAATAGAGCGTTTTTCAATACAAGTACGAATGTTAGGTTAGGTTAAGATATGAACCGTCGTAAAACCGCATTAAACAATGTCACTTAGTGAGATGCAGTGTTTTTCACAATTACAAGTTGGGAACTGCGATATCTAATGTGAAAGCACTTGCAAACGTCGTTAGGTTAGGTTAGGTTAGGTTACGTTAGGTTAGGTTTGGTTAGGTTAGGTTAGGTTAGGTTATGTTAGGTTAGGTTGGGTTAGGTTAGGTTAGGTTACGTTAGGTTAAGGTATGAACCGTCGTAAAACCGCAATAAACAATGTCACTTAGTGAGATGCAGTGTTTTTCACCTTTACAAGTTGGGAACTGCGATATCTAATGTGAAAGCGCTTGAAACCGTCGTAATGTTGTAGAAAGCATTGTAAAGTAGCGAATAAAACGTTTTCTAACGATAGAAGTGCGAAGGTCCGGTTAGTTTGAGTTATGTTAGTTTAAGCTAGGTAGCGTCGTGAAACCACCAAAAACGACGTCATCTAACGAGATAGTGTTGTTTTAATGCGAGTACGAAACTGCGACAGGTAAAATGTTGTGAAAGCACTCAAAACGGCATGAACAAGCCAAATACTGCGTGTTGTACCGTTACAAGTGCGAAAGTGCTATGTTGTGACATTCTCGGTAAAGCGCATGCAAGTATCGTGAAACCTTAAAGAACGATGTCATTTAGCGAGATACAGCGTTCTGTACTGTAATAAGTTGGTGAGAAGCTGTGAGGTCAAGCAAATATCGTAATTGTGAACGAAACAGTGTAATTGAGCGTCTTTAGATACAAGTGCGAATGTTAGGTTAGGTTGACATATCAACCGTCGTAAAACCGCATTAAACAATGTCACTTAGTGAGATGTAGTGTTTTTCAACATTACAAGTCGGGAACTACGATATCTAATGTGAAAGCGCATGAAACCGTCGTAATCTTGTAGAAAACATTGTAAAGTGGCGAGTAAAACGTTTTCTAACGATAGAAGTGCGAAGGTTAGGTTAGGTTAGGTTAGTTTAAGCTAGGTAGCGTCGTGAAACTACCAAAAACGACGTCATCTAACGAGATAGTGTTGTTTTATAGCGAGTATTAAACTGCGATAGGTGAAATGTTGTGAAAGCAGACAAAACGGCATGAACAAGCCAAATACTGCGTGTTCTACCGTTACAAGTGCGAAACTGCTATATTGTGATATTCTCGTTAAATCGCATGCAAGCATCGTGAAACCTTAAAGAACAATGTCATTTAGCGAGATACAGCGTTCTGTACTGCAATAAGTTGGTGAAAAACTGTGAGGTTATGCAAATATCGTAATTGTGAACAAAACAGTGTAATAGAGCGTTTTTAGATACAAGTGCGAATGTTAGGTTAGGTTAAGATATGAACCGTCGTAAAACCGCATTAAACAATGTCAATTACTGAGATGCAGTGTTTTTCACCATTAAAAGTGGGGAACTGCGATATTTAATGTGAAAGCGCTTGCAACCGTCGTTAGGTTAGGTTAGGTTAGGTTAGGTTAGGTTAGGTTTGGTTAGGTTAGGTTAGGTTAGGTTAGGTTAGATTAGGTTAGGTTGGGTTGAGTTGGGTTAGGTTAGGTTAGGTTAGGTTAGGTGGGGTTAGGTTAGGTTAGGTTAGGTTAGGTTACGTTAGGTTAGGTTACGTTAGGTTAGGTTAGGTTACGTTACGTTAGGTTAGGTTAGGTTAGGTAAGGATAATTTGGTTAGGTTAGGTAAGGTTAGGTTAGGTTAGGTTAGGTTGGGTTGGGTGTTGTTGGGTTGGGTTGGGTGTGGTTAGGTTGGGTTAGGTTAGGTTAGGTTACATTAGGTTAGGTTAGGTTAGGTTACGTTAGGTTATGTTAGGTTAGGTTAGGTTACGTTAGGTTAGGTTAGGTCAGGTAAGGTTAGGTTACGTTAGAATAGGTTAGGTTAGGTTACGTTAGGTTAGGTTAAGTTAGGTTAGGTTAGGTTTGGTTAGGTTAGGTTAGGTTAGCTTAGGTTAGGTTAGGTTGGGTTGGGTTGGGTTGGGTTAGGTTGGGTTAGGTTAGGTTAGGTTGGGTTAGGTTAGTTTAGGTTAGGTTAGGTTAGGTTAGGTTAAGTTGGGTTGGGTTAGGTTAGGTTAGGTTAGGTAAGGTTAGGTTAGGTTAGGTTAGGTCAGGTTAAGGTATGAACCGTCGTAAAACCGCATTAAACAATGTCACTTAGTGAGATGCAGTGTTTTTCACCATTACAAGTTGGGAACTGCGATATCTAATGTGAAAGCACTTGCAAACGCCGTTAGGTTACGTTAGGTTAGGTTAGGTTACGTTAGGTTAGGTTTGGTTAGGTTAGGTTAGGTTAGGTTATGTTAGGTTAGGTTGGGTTAGGTTAGGTTAGGTTACGTTAGGTTAAGGTATGAACCGTCGTAAAACCGCAATAAACAATGTCACTTAGTGAGATGCAGTGTTTTTCACCTTTACAAGTTGGGAACTGCGATATCTAATGTGAAAGCGCTTGAAACCGTCGTAATGTTGTAGAAAGCAATGTAAAGTAGCGAGTAAAACGTTTTCTAACGATAGAAGTGCGAAGGTTATGTTAGGTTGAGTTATGTTAGTTTAAGCTAGGTAGCGTCGTGAAACCACCAAAAACGACGTCATCTAACGAGATAGTGTTGTTTTATTGCGAGTACGAAACTGCGATAGGTAAAATGTTGTGAAAGCACACAAAACGGCATGAACAAGCCAAATACTGCGTGTTGTACCGTTACAAGTGCGAAAGTGCTATGTTGTGACATTCTCGGTAAAGCGCATGCAAGTATCGTGAAACCTTAAAAAACGATGTCATTTAGCGAGATACAGCGTTCTGTACTGTAATAAGTTGGTGAGAAACTGTGAGGTCAAGCAAATATCGTAATTGTGAACGAAACAGTGTAATTGAGCGTCTTTAGATACAAGTGCGAATGTTAGGTTAGGTTGACATATCAACCGTCGTAAAACCGCATTAAACAATGTCACTTAGTGAGATGTAGTGTTTTTCAACATTACAAGTCGGGAACTACGATATCTAATGTGAAAGCGCATGAAACCGTCGTAATCTTGTAGAAAACATTGTAAAGTGGCGAGTAAAACGTTTTCTAACGATAGAAGTGCGAAGGTTAGGTTAGGTTAGGTTAGTTTAAGCTCGGTAGCGTCGTGAAACTACCAAAAACGACGTCATCTAACGAGATAGTGTTGTTTTATAGCGAGTATTAAACTGCGATAGGTAAAATGTTGTGAAAGCACACAAAACGGCATGAACAAGCCAAATACTGCGTGTTCTACCGTTACAAGTGCGAAACTGCTATATTGTGATATTCTCGTTAAATCGCATGCAAGCATCGTGAAACCTTAAAGAACAATGTCATTTAGCGAGATACAGCGTTCTGTACTGCAATAAGTTGGTGAAAAACTGTGAGGTTATGCAAATATCGTAATTGTGAACGAAACAGTGTAATAGAGCGTTTTTCAATACAAGTACGAATGTTAGGTTAGGTTAAGATATGAACCGTCGTAAAACCGCATTAAACAATGTCACTTAGTGAGATGCAGTGTTTTTCACCATTACAAGTTGGGAACTGCGATATCTAATGTGAAAGCACTTGCAAACGTCGTTAGGTTAGGTTAGGTTAGGTTAGGTTACGTTAGGTTAGGTTTGGTTAGGTTAGGTTAGGTTAGGTTATGTTAGGTTAGGTTGGGTTAGGTTAGGTTAGGTTACGTTAGGTTAAGGTATGAACCGTCGTAAAACCGCAATAAACAATGTCGCTTAGTGAGATGCAGTCTTTTTCACCTTTACAAGTTGGGAACTGCGATATCTAATGTGAAAGCGCTTGAAACCGTCGTAATGTTGTAGAAAGCAATGTAAAGTAGCGAGTAAAACGTTTTCTAACGATAGAAGTGCGAAGGTCATGTTAGGTTGAGTTATGTTAGTTTAAGCTAGGTAGCGTCGTGAAACTACCAAAAACAACGTCATCTAACGAGATAGTGTTGTTTATTGCGAGTACGAAACTGCGATAGGTGAAATGTTGTGAAAGCACACAAAACGGCATGAACAAGCCAAATACTGCGTGTTGTACCGTTACAAGTGCGAAACTGCTATGTTGTGATATTCTCGTTAAAGCGCATGTAAGCATCGTGAAACCTTAAAGAACGATGTCATTTAGCGAGATACAGCGTTCTGTACTGCAATAAGTTGGTGAGAAACTGTGAGGTGAAGCAAATATCGTAATTGTGAACGAAACAGTGTAATTGAGCGTCTTTAGATACAAGTGCGAATGTTAGGTTAGGTTGACATATCAACCGTCGTAAAACCGCATTAAACAATGTCACTTAGTGAGATGTAGTGTTTTTCAACATTACAAGTCGGGAACTACGATATCTAATGTGAAAGCACATGAAACCGTCGTAATCTTGTAGAAAACATTGTAAAGTGGCGAGTGAAACGTTTTCTAACGATAGAAGTGCGAAGGTTAGGTTAGGTTAGGTTAGTTTAAGCTAGGTAGCGTCGTGAAACTACCAAAAACGACGTCATTAACGCGATAGTGTTGTTTTATAGCGAGTATTAAACTGCGATAGGTGAAATATTGTGAAAGCACACAAAACGGCATGAACAAGCCAAATACTGCGTGTTCTACCGTTACAAGTGCGAAACTGCTATATTGTGATATTCTCGTTAAATCGCATGCAAGCATCGTGAAACCTTAAAGAACAATGTCATTTAGCGAGATACAGCGTTCTGTACTGCAATAAGTTGGTGAAAAACTGTGAGGTTATGCAAATATCGTAATTGTGAACAAAACAGTGTAATAGAGCGTTTTTAGATACAAGTGCGAATGTTAGGTTAGGTTAAGATATGAACCGTCGTAAAACCGCATTAAACAATGTCAATTACTGAGATGCAGTGTTTTTCACCATTAAAAGTGGGGAACTGCGATATTTAATGTGAAAGCGCTTGCAACCGTCGTTAGGTTAGGTTAGGTTAGGTTAGGTTAGGTTAGGTTTGGTTAGGTTAGGTTAGGTTAGGTTGGGTTGAGTTGGGTTAGGTTAGATTAGGTTAGGTTAGGTGGGGTTAGGTTAGGTTAGGTTAGGTTAGGTTACGTTAGGTTAGGTTACGTTAGGTTAGGTTAGGTTAGGTTACGTTAGGTTAGGTTAGGTTAGGTTAGGTAAGGATAATTTGGTTAGGTTAGGTAAGGTTAGGTTAGGTTAGGTTAGGTTGGGTTGGGTGTTGTTGGGTTGGGTTGGGTGTGGTTAGGTTGGGTTAGGTTAGGTTAGGTTACGTTAGGTTAGGTTAGGTTAGGTTACGTTAGGTTATGTTAGGTTAGGTTAGGTTACGTTAGGTTAGGTTAGGTCAGGTAAGGTTAGGTTACGTTAGAATAGGTTAGGTTAGGTTACGTTAGGTTAGGTTAAGTTAGGTTAGGTTAGGTTTGGTTAGGTTAGGTTAGGTTAGCTTAGGTTAGGTTAGGTTGGGTTGGGTTGGGTTAGGTTGGGTTAGGTTAGGTTGGGTTAGGTTAGTTTAGGTTAGGTTAGGTTAGGTTAGGTTAAGTTGGGTTGGGTTAGGTTAGGTTAGGTTAGGTAAGGTTAGGTTAGGTTAGGTTAGGTTAGGTTAAGGTATGAACCGTCGTAAAACCGCATTAAACAATGTCACTTAGTGAGATGCAGTGTTTTTCACCATTACAAGTTGGGAACTGCGATATCTAATGTGAAAGCACTTGCAAACGCCGTTAGGTTACGTTAGGTTAGGTTACGTTACGTTAGGTTAGGTTTGGTTAGGTTAGGTTAGGTTATGTTAGGTTAGGTTGGGTTAGGTTAGGTTAGGTTACGTTAGGTTAAGGTATGAACCGTCGTAAAACCGCAATAAACAATGTCACTTAGTGAGATGCAGTGTTTTTCACCTTTACAAGTTGGGAACTGCGATATCTAATGTGAAAGCGCTTGAAACCGTCGTAATGTTGTAGAAAGCAATGTAAAGTAGCGAGTAAAACGTTTTCTAACGATAGAAGTGCGAAGGTTATGTTAGGTTGAGTTATGTTAGTTTAAGCTAGGTAGCATCGTGAAACCACCAAAAACGACGTCATCTAACGAGATAGTGTTGTTTTATTGCGAGTACGAAACTGCGATAGGTAAAATGTTGTGAAAGCACACAAAACGGCATGAACAAGCCAAATACTGCGTGTTGTACCGTTACAAGTGCGAAAGTGCTATGTTGTGACATTCTCGGTAAAGCGCATGCAAGTATCGTGAAACCTTAAAAAACGATGTCATTTAGCGAGATACAGCGTTCTGTACTGTAATAAGTTGGTGAGAAACTGTGAGGTCAAGCAAATATCGTAATTGTGAACGAAACAGTGTAATTGAGCGTCTTTAGATACAAGTGCGAATGTTAGGTTAGGTTGACATATCAACCGTCGTAAAACCGCATTAAACAATGTCACTTAGTGAGATGTAGTGTTTTTCAACATTACAAGTCGGGAACTACGATATCTAATGTGAAATCGCATGAAACCGTCGTAATCTTGTAGAAAACATTGTAAAGTGGCGAGTAAAACGTTTTCTAACGATAGAAGTGCGAAGGTTAGGTTAGGTTAGGTTAGTTTAAGCTCGGTAGCGTCGTGAAACTACCAAAAACGACGTCATCTAACGAGATAGTGTTGTTTTATAGCGAGTATTAAACTGCGATAGGTGAAATGTTGTGAAAGCACACAAAACGGCATGAACAAGCCAAATACTGCGTGTTCTACCGTTACAAGTGCGAAACTGCTATATTGTGATATTCTCGTTAAATCGCATACAAGCATCGTGAAACCTTAAAGAACAATGTCATTTAGCGAGATACAGCGTTCTGTACTGCAATAAATTGGTGAAAAACTGTGAGGTTATGCAAATATCGTAATTGTGAACAAAACAGTGTAATAGAGCGTTTTTAGATACAAGTGCGAATGTTAGGTTAGGTTAAGATATGAACCGTCGTAAAACCGCATTAAACAATGTCAATTACTGAGATGCAGTGTTTTTCACCATTAAAAGTGGGGAACTGCGATATTTAATGTGAAAGCGCTTGCAACCGTCGTTAGGTTAGGTTAGGTTAGGTTAGGTTAGGTTAGGTTAGGTTTGGTTAGGTTAGGTTAGGTTAGGTTAGGTTAGATTAGGTTAGGTTGGGTTGAGTTGGGTTAGGTTAGGTTAGGTTAGGTTAGGTGGGGTTAGGTTAGGTTAGGTTAGGTTAGGTTACGTTAGGTTAGGTTACGTTAGGTTAGGTTAGGTTAGGTTACGTTAGGTTAGGTTACGTTAGGTTAGGTAAGGATAATTTGGTTACTTTAGGTAAGGTTAGGTTAGGTTAGGTTAGGTTGGGTTGGGTGTTGTTGGGTTGGGTAGGGTTAGGTTAGGTTGGGTTAGGTTAGGTTAGGTTACGTTAGGTTAGGTTAGGTTAGGTTACGTTAGGTTATGTTAGGTTAGGTTAGGTTACGTTAGGTTAGGTTAGGTCAGGTAAGGTTAGGTTACGTTAGAATAGGTTAGGTTAGGTTACGTTAGGTTAGGTTAGGTTAGGTTAGGTTTGGTTAGGTTAGGTTAGGTTAGCTTACGTTAGGTTAGGTTGGGTTGGGTTGGGTTAGGTTGGGTTAGGTTAGGTTAGGTTGGGTTAGGTTAGTTTAGGTTAGGTTAGGTTAGGTTAGGTTAAGTTGGGTTGGGTTAGGTTAGGTTAGGTTAGGTAAGGTTAGGTTAGGTTAGGTTAGGTTAGGTTAAGGTATGAACCGTCGTAAAACCGCATTAAACAATGTCACTTAGTGAGATGCAGTGTTTTTCACCTTTACAAGTTTGGAACTGTGATATCTAATGTGAAAGCGCTTGAAACCGTCGTAATGTTGTAGAAAGCAATGTAAAGTAGCGAGTAAAACGTTTTCTAACGATAGAAGTGCGAAGGTCATGTTAGGTTGAGTTATGTTAGTTTAAGCTAGGTAGCGTCGTGAAACTACCAAAAACAACGTCATCTAAAGAGATAGTGTTGTTTTATTGCGAGTACGAAACTGCGATAGGTGAAATGTTGTGAAAGCACACAAAACGGCGTGAACAAGCCAAATACTGCGTGTTGTACCGTTACAATTGCGAAACTGCTATGTTGTGATATTCTCGTTAAAGCGCATGCAAGCATCGTGAAACCTTAAAGAACGATGTCATTTAGCGAGATACAGCGTTCTGTACTGCAATAAGTTGGTGAAAAACTGTGAGGTTATGCAAATATCCTAATTGTGAACGAAACAGTGTAATAGAGCGTTTTTTAATACAAGTGCGAATGTTAGGTTAGGTTAAGATATGAACCGTCGTAAAACCGCATTAAACAATGTCACTTAGTGAGATGCAGTGTTTTTCACCATTACAAGTTGGGAACTGCGATATCTATTGTGAAAGCACTTGCAAACGTCGTTAGGTTAGGTTAGGTTAGGTTACGTTAGGTTAGGTTTGGTTAGGTTAGGTTAGGTTAGGTTATGTTAGGTTAGGTTGGGTTAGGTTAGGTTAGGTTACGTTAGGTTAAGGTATGAACCGTCGTAAAACCGCAATAAACAATGTCACTTAGTGAGATGCAGTGTTTTTCACCTTTACAAGTTGGGAACTGCGATATCTAATGTGAAAGCGCTTGAAACCGTCGTAATGTTGTAGAAAGCAATGTAAAGTAGCGAGTAAAACGTTTTCTAACGATAGAAGTGCGAAGGTCATGTTAGGTTGAGTTATGTTAGTTTAAGCTAGGTAGCGTCGTGAAACTACCAAAAACAACGTCATCTAACGAGATAGTGTTGTTTATTGCGAGTACGAAACTGCGATAGGTGAAATGTTGTGAAAGCACACAAAACGGCATGAACAAGCCAAATACTGCGTGTTGTACCGATACAAGTGCGAAACTGCTATGTTGTGATATTCTCGTTAAAGCGCATGTAAGCATCGTGAAACCTTAAAGAACGATGTCATTTAGCGAGATACAGCGTTCTGTACTGCAATAAGTTGGTGAGAAACTGTGAGGTGAAGCAAATATCGTAATTGTGAACGAAACAGTGTAATTGAGCGTCTTTAGATACAAGTGCGAATGTTAGGTTAGGTTGACATATCAACCGTCGTAAAACCGCATTAAACAATGTCACTTAGTGAGATGTAGTGTTTTTCAACATTACAAGTCGGGAACTACGATATCTAATGTGAAAGCGCATGAAACCGTCGTAATCTTGTAGAAAACATTGTAAAGTGCCGAGTGAAACGTTTTCTAACGATAGAAGTGCGAAGGTTAGGTTAGGTTAGGTTAGTTTAAGCTAGGTAGCGTCGTGAAACTACCAAAAACGACGTCATCTAACGAGATAGTGTTGTTTTATAGCGAGTATTAAACTGCGATAGGTGAAATATTGTGAAAGCACACAAAACGGCATGAACAAGCCAAATACTGCGTGTTCTACCGTTACAAGTGCGAAACTGCTATATTGTGATATTCTCGTTAAATCGCATGCAAGCATCGTGAAACCTTAAAGAACAATGTCATTTAGCGAGATACAGCGTTCTGTACTGCAATAAGTTGGTGAAAAACTGTGAGGTTATGCAAATATCGTAATTGTGAACAAAACAGTGTAATAGAGCGTTTTTAGATACAACTGCGAATGTTAGGTTAGGTTAAGATATGAACCGTCGTAAAACCGCATTAAACAATGTCAATTACTGAGATGCAGTGTTTTTCACCATTAAAAGTGGGGAACTGCGATATTTAATGTGAAAGCGCTTGCAACCGTCGTTAGGTTAGGTTAGGTTAGGTTAGGTTAGGTTAGGTTTGGTTAGGTTAGGTTAGGTTAGGTTGGGTTGAGTTGGGTTAGGTTAGGTTAGGTTAGGTTAGGTGGGGTTAGGTTAGGTTAGGTTAGGTTAGGTTACGTTAGGTTAGGTTACGTTAGGTTAGGTTAGGTTAGGTTACGTTAGGTTAGGTTAGGTTAGGTTAGGTAAGGATAATTTGGTTAGGTTAGGTAAGGTTAGGTTAGGTTAGGTTAGGTTGGGTTGGGTGTTGTTGGGTTGGGTTGGGTGTGGTTAGGTTGGGTTAGGTTAGGTTAGGTTACGTTAGGTTAGGTTAGGTTAGGTTACGTTAGGTTATGTTAGGTTAGGTTAGGTTACGTTAGGTTAGGTTAGGTCAGGTAAGGTTAGGTTACGTTAGAATAGGTTAGGTTAGGTTACGTTAGGTTAGGTTAAGTTAGGTTAGGTTAGGTTTGGTTAGGTTAGGTTAGGTTAGCTTAGGTTAGGTTAGGTTGGGTTGGGTTGGGTTAGGCTGGGTTAGGTTAGGTTGGGTTAGGTTAGTTTAGGTTAGGTTAGGTTAGGTTAGGTTAAGTTGGGTTGGGTTAGGTTAGGTTGGGTTAGGTAAGGTTAGGTTAGGTTAGGTTAGGTTAGGTTAAGGTATGAACCGTCGTAAAACCGCAATAAACAATGTCACTTAGTGAGATGCAGTGTTTTTCACCTTTACAAGTTGGGAACTGCGATATCTAATGTGAAAGCGCTTGAAACCGTCGTAATGTTGTAGAAAGCAATGTAAAGTAGCGAGTAAAACGTTTTCTAACGATAGAAGTGCGAAGGTTATGTTAGGTTGAGTTATGTTAGTTTAAGCTAGGTAGCGTCGTGAAACCACCAAAAACGACGTCATCTAACGAGATAGTGTTGTTTTATTGCGAGTACGAAACTGCGATAGGTAAAATGTTGTGAAAGCACACAAAACGGCATGAACAAGCCAAATACTGCGTGTTGTACCGTTACAAGTGCGAAAGTGCTATGTTGTGACATTCTCGGTAAAGCGCATGCAAGTATCGTGAAACCTTAAAAACGATGTCATTTAGCGAGATACAGCGTTCTGTACTGTAATAAGTTGGTGAGAAACTGTGAGGTCAAGCAAATATCGTAATTGTGAACGAAACAGTGTAATTGAGCGTCTTTAGATACAAGTGCGAATGTTAGGTTAGGTTGACATATCAACCGTCGTAAAACCGCATTAAACAATGTCACTTAGTGAGATGTAGTGTTTTTCAACATTACAAGTCGGGAACTACGATATCTAATGTGAAAGCGCATGAAACCGTCGTAATCTTGTAGAAAACATTGTAAAGTGGCGAGTAAAACGTTTTCTAACGATAGAAGTGCGAAGGTTAGGTTAGGTTAGGTTAGTTTAAGCTCGGTAGCGTCGTGAAACTACCAAAAACGACGTCATCTAACGAGATAGTGTTGTTTTATAGCGAGTATTAAACTGCGATAGGTGAAATGTTGTGAAAGCACACAAAACGGCATGAACAAGCCAAATACTGCGTGTTCTACCGTTACAAGTGCGAAACTGCTATATTGTGATATTCTCGTTAAATCGCATGCAAGCATCGTGAAACCTTAAAGAACAATGTCATTTAGCGAGATACAGCGTTCTGTACTGCAATAAGTTGGTGAAAAACTGTGAGGTTATGCAAATATCGTAATTGTGAACGAAACAGTGTAATAGAGCGTTTTTCAATACAAGTACGAATGTTAGGTTAGGTTAAGATATGAACCGTCGTAAAACCGCATTAAACAATGTCACTTAGTGAGATGCAGTGTTTTTCACCATTACAAGTTGGGAACTGCGATATCTAATGTGAAAGCACTTGCAAACGTCGTTAGGTTAGGTTAGGTTAGGTTAGGTTACGTTAGGTTAGGTTTGGTTAGGTTAGGTTAGGTTAGGTTATGTTAGGTTAGGTTGGGTTAGGTTAGGTTAGGTTACGTTAGGTTAAGGTATGAACCGTCGTAAAACCGCAATAAACAATGTCGCTTAGTGAGATGCAGTCTTTTTCACCTTTACAAGTTGGGAACTGCGATATCTAATGTGAAAGCGCTTGAAACCGTCGTAATGTTGTAGAAAGCAATGTAAAGTAGCGAGTAAAACGTTTTCTAACGATAGAAGTGCGAAGGTCATGTTAGGTTGAGTTATGTTAGTTTAAGCTAGGTAGCGTCGTGAAACTACCAAAAACAACGTCATCTAACGAGATAGTGTTGTTTATTGCGAGTACGAAACTGCGATAGGTGAAATGTTGTGAAAGCACACAAAACGGCATGAACAAGCCAAATACTGCGTGTTGTACCGTTACAAGTGCGAAACTGCTATGTTGTGATATTCTCGTTAAAGCGCATGTAAGCATCGTGAAACCTTAAAGAACGATGTCATTTAGCGAGATACAGCGTTCTGTACTGCAATAAGTTGGTGAGAAACTGTGAGGTGAAGCAAATATCGTAATTGTGAACGAAACAGTGTAATTGAGCGTCTTTAGATACAAGTGCGAATGTTAGGTTAGGTTGACATATCAACCGTCGTAAAACCGCATTAAACAATGTCACTTAGTGAGATGTAGTGTTTTTCAACATTACAAGTCGGGAACTACGATATCTAATGTGAAAGCGCATGAAACCGTCGTAATCTTGTAGAAAACATTGTAAAGTGGCGAGTGAAACGTTTTCTAACGATAGAAGTGCGAAGGTTAGGTTAGGTTAGGTTAGTTTAAGCTAGGTAGCGTCGTGAAACTACCAAAAACGACGTCATCTAACGAGATAGTGTTGTTTTATAGCGAGTATTAAACTGCGATAGGTGAAATATTGTGAAAGCACACAAAACGGCATGAACAAGCCAAATACTGCGTGTTCTACCGTTACAAGTGCGAAACTGCTATATTGTGATATTCTCGTTAAATCGCATGCAAGCATCGTGAAACCTTAAAGAACAATGTCATTTAGCGAGATACAGCGTTCTGTACTGCAATAAGTTGGTGAAAAACTGTGAGGTTATGCAAATATCGTAATTGTGAACAAAACAGTGTAATAGAGCGTTTTTAGATACAAGTGCGAATGTTAGGTTAGGTTAAGATATGAACCGTCGTAAAACCGCATTAAACAATGTCAATTACTGAGATGCAGTGTTTTTCACCATTAAAAGTGGGGAACTGCGATATTTAATGTGAAAGCGCTTGCAACCATCGTTAGGTTAGGTTAGGTTAGGTTAGGTTAGGTTAGGTTTGGTTAGGTTAGGTTAGGTTAGGTTGGGTTGAGTTGGGTTAGGTTAGGTTAGGTTAGGTTAGGTGGGGTTAGGTTAGGTTAGGTTAGGTTAGGTTACGTTAGGTTAGGTTACGTTAGGTTAGGTTAGGTTAGGTTACGTTAGGTTAGGTTAGGTTAGGTTAGGTTAGGTAAGGATAATTTGGTTAGGTTAGGTAAGGTTAGGTTAGGTTAGGTTAGGTTGGGTTGGGTGTTGTTGGGTTGGGTTGGGTGTGGTTAGGTTGGGTTAGGTTAGGTTAGGTTACGTTAGGTTAGGTTAGGTTAGGTTACGTTAGGTTATGTTAGGTTAGGTTAGGTTACGTTAGGTTAGGTTAGGTCAGGTAAGGTTAGGTTACGTTAGAATAGGTTAGGTTAGGTTACGTTAGGTTAGGTTAAGTTAGGTTAGGTTAGGTTTGGTTAGGTTAGGTTAGGTTAGCTTAGGTTAGGTTAGGTTGGGTTGGGTTGGGTTAGGTTGGGTTAGGTTAGGTTGGGTTAGGTTAGTTTAGGTTAGGTTAGGTTAGGTTAGGTTAAGTTGGGTTGGGTTAGGTTAGGTTAGGTAAGGTTAGGTTAGGTTAGGTTAGGTTAGGTTAAGGTATGAACCGTCGTAAAACCGCATTAAACAATGTCACTTAGTGAGATGCAGTGTTTTTCACCATTACAAGTTGGGAACTGCGATATCTAATGTGAAAGCACTTGCAAACGCCGTTAGGTTACGTTAGGTTAGGTTACGTTACGTTAGGTTAGGTTTGGTTAGGTTAGGTTAGGTTATGTTAGGTTAGGTTGGGTTAGGTTAGGTTAGGTTACGTTAGGTTAAGGTATGAACCGTCGTAAAACCGCAATAAACAATGTCACTTAGTGAGATGCAGTGTTTTTCACCTTTACAAGTTGGGAACTGCGATATCTAATGTGAAAGCGCTTGAAACCGTCGTAATGTTGTAGAAAGCAATGTAAAGTAGCGAGTAAAACGTTTTCTAACGATAGAAGTGCGAAGGTTATGTTAGGTTATGTTAGTTTAAGCTAGGTAGCATCGTGAAACCACCAAAAACGAGGTCATCTAACGAGATAGTGTTGTTTTATTGCGAGTACGAAACTGCGATAGGTAAAATGTTGTGAAAGCACACAAAACGGCATGAACAAGCCAAATACTGCGTGTTGTACCGTTACAAGTGCGAAAGTGCTATGTTGTGACATTCTCGGTAAAGCGCATGCAAGTATCGTGAAACCTTAAAAAACGATGTCATTTAGCGAGATACAGCGTTCTGTACTGTAATAAGTTGGTGAGAAACTGTGAGGTCAAGCAAATATCGTAATTGTGAACGAAACAGTGTAATTGAGCGTCTTTAGATACAAGTGCGAATGTTAGGTTAGGTTGACATATCAACCGTCGTAAAACCGCATTACACAATGTCACTTAGTGAGATGTAGTGTTTTTCAACATTACAAGTCGGGAACTACGATATCTAATGTGAAATCGCATGAAACCGTCGTAATCTTGTAGAAAACATTGTAAAGTGGCGAGTAAAACGTTTTCTAACGATAGAAGTGCGAAGGTTAGGTTAGGTTAGGTTAGTTTAAGCTCGGTAGCGTCGTGAAACTACCAAAAACGACGTCATCTAACGAGATAGTGTTGTTTTATAGCGAGTATTAAACTGCGATAGGTGAAATGTTGTGAAAGCACACAAAACGGCATGAACAAGCCAAATACTGCGTGTTCTACCGTTACAAGTGCGAAACTGCTATATTGTGATATTCTCGTTAAATCGCATACAAGCATCGTGAAACCTTAAAGAACAATGTCATTTAGCGAGATACAGCGTTCTGTACTGCAATAAGTTGGTGAAAAACTGTGAGGTTATGCAAATATCGTAATTGTGAACAAAACAGTGTAATAGAGCGTTTTTAGATACAAGTGCGAATGTTAGGTTAGGTTAAGATATGAACCGTCGTAAAACCGCATTAAACAATGTCAATTACTGAGATGCAGTGTTTTTCACCATTAAAAGTGGGGAACTGCGATATTTAATGTGAAAGCGCTTGCAACCGTCGTTAGGTTAGGTTAGGTTAGGTTAGGTTAGGTTAGGTTAGGTTTGGTTAGGTTAGGTTAGGTTAGGTTAGGTTAGATTAGGTTAGGTTGGGTTGAGTTGGGTTAGGTTAGGTTAGGTTAGGTTAGGTGGGGTTAGGTTAGGTTAGGTTAGGTTACGTTAGGTTAGGTTACGTTAGGTTAGGTTAGGTTAGGTTACGTTAGGTTAGGTTAGGTTAGGTTAGGTAAGGATAATTTGGTTACTTTAGGTAAGGTTAGGTTAGGTTAGGTTAGGTTGGGTTGGGTGTTGTTGGGTTGGGTAGGGTTAGGTTAGGTTGGGTTAGGTTAGGTTAGGTTACGTTAGGTTAGGTTAGGTTAGGTTAGGTAAGGATAATTTGGTTACTTTAGGTAAGGTTAGGTTAGGTTAGGTTAGGTTGGGTTGGGTGTTGTTGGGTTGGGTAGGGTTAGGTTAGGTTGGGTTAGGTTAGGTTAGGTTACGTTAGGTTAGGTTAGGTTAGGTTACGTTAGGTTATGTTAGGTTAGATTAGGTTACGTTAGGTTAGGTTAGGTCAGGTAAGGTTAGGTTACGTTAGAATAGGTTAGGTTAGGTTACGTTAGGTTAGGTTAGGTTAGGTTAGGTTAGGTTAGGTTTGGTTAGGTTAGGTTAGGTTAGCTTACGTTAGGTTAGGTTGGGTTGGGTTGGGTTAGGTTGGGTTAGGTTAGGTTAGGTTGGGTTAGGTTAGTTTAGGTTAGGTTAGGTTAGGTTAGGTTAAGTTGGGTTGGGTTAGGTTAGGTTAGGTTAGGTAAGGTTAGGTTAGGTTAGGTTAGGTTAGGTTAAGGTATGAACCGTCGTAAAACCGCATTAAACAATGTCACTTAGTGAGATGCAGTTTTTTTCACCTTTACAAGTTTGTAACTGTGATATCTAATGTGAAAGCGCTTGAAACCGTCGTA
Source organism: Rhipicephalus microplus (assembly GCF_043290135.1). NCBI lineage: Eukaryota > Metazoa > Arthropoda > Arachnida > Ixodida > Ixodidae > Rhipicephalus > Rhipicephalus microplus. The sequence goes on from NW_027464609.1 coordinate 888,956, forward strand.
ATGTTGTAGAAAGCAATGTAAAGTAGCGAGTAAAACGTTTTCTAACGATAGAAGTGCGAAGGTCATGTTAGGTTGAGTTATGTTAGTTTAAGCTAGGTAGCGTCGTGAAACTACCAAAAACAACGTCATCTAAAGAGATAGTGTTGTTTTATTGCGAGTACGAAACTGCGATAGGTGAAATGTTGTGAAAGCACACAAAACGGCGTGAACAAGCCAAATACTGCGTGTTGTACCGTTACAATTGCGAAACTGCTATGTTGTGATATTCTCGTTAAAGCGCATGCAAGCATCGTGAAACCTTAAAGAACGATGTCATTTAGCGAGATACAGCGTTCTGTACTGCAATAAGTTGGTGAAAAACTGTGAGGTTATGCAAATATCCTAATTGTGAACGAAACAGTGTAATAGAGCGTTTTTTAATACAACAGCGAATGTTAGGTTAGGTTAAGATATGAACCGTCGTAAAACCGCATTAAACAATGTCACTTAGTGAGATGCAGTGTTTTTCACCATTACAAGTTGGGAACTGCGATATCTAATGTGAAAGCACTTGCAAACGTCGTTAGGTTAGGTTAGGTTAGGTTACGTTAGGTTAGGTTTGGTTAGGTTAGGTTAGGTTAGGTTATGTTAGGTTAGGTTGGGTTAGGTTAGGTTAGGTAACGTTAGGTTAAGGTATGAACCGTCGTAAAACCGCAATAAACAATGTCACTTAGTGAGATGCAGTGTTTTTCACCTTTACAAGTTGGGAACTGCGATATGTAATGTGAAAGCGCTTGAAACCGTCGTAATGTTGTAGAAAGCAATGTAAAGTAGCGAGTAAAACGTTTTCTAACGATAGAAGTGCGAAGGTTATGTTAGGTTGAGTTATGTTAGTTTAAGCTAGGTAGCGTCGTGAAATCACCAAAAACGACGTCATCTAACGAGATAGTGTTGTTTTATTGCGAGTACGAAACTGCGATAGGTAAAATGTTGTGAAAGCACACAAAACGGCATGAACAAGCCAAATACTGCGTGTTGTACCGTTACAAGTGCGAAAGTGCTATGTTGTGACATTCTCGGTAAAGCGCATGCAAGTATCGTGAAACCTTAAAAAACGATGTCATTTAGCGAGATACAGCGTTCTGTACTGTAATAAGTTGGTGAGAAACTGTGAGGTCAAGCAAATATCGTAATTGTGAACGAAACAGTGTAATTGAGCGTCTTTAGATACAAGTGCGAATGTTAGGTTAGGTTGACATATCAACCGTCGTAAAACCGCATTAAACAATGTCACTTAGTGAGATGTAGTGTTTTTCAACATTACAAGTCGGGAACTACGATATCTAATGTGAAAGCGCATGAAACCGTCGTAATCTTGTAGAAAACATTGTAAAGTTGCGAGTAAACGTTTTCTAACGATAGAAGTGCGAAGGTTAGGTTAGGTTAGGTTAGTTTAAGCTAGGTAGCGTCGTGAAACTACCAAAAACGACGTCATCTAACGAGATAGTGTTGTTTTATTGCGAGTATTAAACTGCGATAGGTAAAATGTTGTGAATGCACACAAAACGGCATGAACAAGCCAAATACTGCGTGTTCTACCGTTACAAGTGCGAAACTGCTATATTGTGATATTCTCGTTAAAGCGCATGCAAGCATCGTGAAACCTTAAAGAACGATGTCATTTAGCGAGATACAGCGTTCTGTACTGCAATAAGTTGGTGAAAAACTGTGAGGTTATGCAAATATCGTAATTGTGAACGAAACAATGTAATAGAGCGTTTTTCAATACAAGTACGAATGTTAGGTTAGGTTAAGATATGAACCGTCGTAAAACCGCATTAAACAATGTCACTTAGTGAGATGCAGTGTTTTTCACAATTACAAGTTGGGAACTGCGATATCTAATGTGAAAGCACTTGCAAACGTCGTTAGGTTAGGTTAGGTTAGGTTAGGTTACGTTAGGTTAGGTTTGGTTAGGTTAGGTTAGGTTAGGTTATGTTAGGTTAGGTTGGGTTAGGTTAGGTTAGGTTACGTTAGGTTAAGGTATGAACCGTCGTAAAACCGCAATAAACAATGTCACTTAGTGAGATGCAGTGTTTTTCACCTTTACAAGTTGGGAACTGCGATATCTAATGTGAAAGCGCTTGAAACCGTCGTAATGTTGTAGAAAGCAAAGTAAAGTAGCGAGTAAAACGTTTTCTAACGATAGAAGTGCGAAGGTTATGTTAGGTTATGTTAGTTTAAGCTAGGTAGCGTCGTGAAACCACCAAAAACGACGTCATCAAACGAGATAGTGTTGTTTTATTGCGAGTACGAAACTGCGATAGGTAAAATGTTGTGAAAGCACACAAAACGGCATGAACAAGCCAAATACTGCGTGTTGTACCGTTACAAGTGCGAAAGTGCTATGTTGTGACATTCTCGGTAAAGCGCATGCAAGTATCGTGAAACCTTAAAGAACGATGTCATTTAGCGAGATACAGCGTTCTGTACTGTAATAAGTTGGTGAGAAACTGTGAGGTCAAGCAAATATCGTAATTGTGAACGAAACAGTGTAATTGAGCGTCTTTAGATACAAGTGCGAATGTTAGGTTAGGTTGACATATCAACCGTCGTAAAACCGCATTAAACAATGTCACTTAGTGAGATGTAGTGTTTTTCAACATTACAAGTCGGGAACTACGATATCTAATGTGAAAGCGCATGAAACCGTCGTAATCTTGTAGAAAACATTGTAAAGTGGCGAGTAAAACGTTTTCTAACGATAGAAGTGCGAAGGTTAGGTTAGGTTAGGTTAGTTTAAGCTAGGTAGCGTCGTGAAACTACCAAAAACGACGTAATCTAACGAGATAGTGTTGTTTTATAGCGAGTATTAAACTGCGATAGGTGAAATGTTGTGAAAGCACACAAAACGGCATGAACAAGCCAAATACTGCGTGTTCTACCGTTACAAGTGCGAAACTGCTATATTGTGATATTCTCGTTAAATCGCATGCAAGCATCGTGAAACCTTAAAGAACAATGTCATTTAGCGAGATACAGCGTTCTGTACTGCAATAAGTTGGTGAAAAACTGTGAGGTTATGCAAATATCGTAATTGTGAACAAAACAGTGTAATAGAGCGTTTTTAGATACAAGTGCGAATGTTAGGTTAGGTTAAGATATGAACCGTCGTAAAACCGCATTAAACAATGTCAATTACTGAGATGCAGTGTTTTTCACCATTAAAAGTGGGGAACTGCGATATTTAATGTGAAAGCGCTTGCAACCGTCGTTAGGTTAGGTTAGGTTAGGTTAGGTTAGGTTAGGTTTGGTTAGGTTAGGTTAGGTTAGGTTAGGTTAGGTTAGATTAGGTTAGGTTGGGTTGAGTTGGGTTAGGTTAGGTTAGGTTAGGTTAGGTGGGGTTAGGTTAGGTTAGGTTAGGTTAGGTTAGGTTACGTTAGGTTAGGTTACGTTAGGTTAGGTTAGGTTAGGTTACGTTACGTTAGGTTAGGTTAGGTTAGGTAAGGATAATTTGGTAAGGTTAGGTTAGGTTAGGTTAGGTTGAGTTGGGTGTTGTTGGGTTGGGTTGGGTTGGGTTAGGTTGGGTTAGGTTAGGTTAGGTTACGTTAGGTTAGGTTAGGTTACGTTAGGTTATGTTAGGTTAGGTTAGGTTACGTTAGGTTAGGTTAGGTCAGGTAAGGTTAGGTTACGTTAGAATAGGTTAGGTTAGGTTACGTTAGGTTAGGTTAAGTTAGGTTAGGTTAGGTTTGGTTAGGTTAGGTTAGGTTAGCTTAGGTTAGGTTAGGTTAGGTTGGGTTGGGTTGGGTTAGGTTGGGTTAGGTTAGGTTAGGTTGGGTTAGGTTAGTTTAGGTTAGGTTAGGTTAGGTTAGGTTAAGTTGGGTTGGGTTAGGTTAGGTTAGGTTAGGTAAGGTTAGGTTAGGTTAGGTTAGGTTAAGGTATGAACCGTCGTAAAACCGCATTAAACAATGTCACTTAGTGAGATGCAGTGTTTTTCACCTTTACAAGTTGGGAACTGTGATATCTAATGTGAAAGCGCTTGAAACCGTCGTAATGTTGTAGAAAGCAATGTAAAGTAGCGAGTAAAACGTTTTCTAACGATAGAAGTGCGAAGGTCATGTTAGGTTGAGTTATGTTAGTTTAAGCTAGGTAGCGTCGTGAAACTACCAAAAACAACGTCATCTAACGAGATAGTGTTGTTTTATTGCGAGTACGAAACTGCGATAGGTGAAATGTTGTGAATGCACACAAAACGGCATGAACAAGCCAAATACTGCGTGTTCTACCGTTACAAGTGCGAAACTGCTATATTGTGATATTCTCGTTAAAGCGCATGCAAGCATCGTGAAACCTTAAAGAACGATGTCATTTAGCGAGATACAGCGTTCTGTACTGCAATAAGTTGGTGAAAAACTGTGAGGTTATGCAAATATCGTAATTATGAACGAAACAGTGTAATAGAGCGTTTTTCAATACAAGTACGAATGTTAGGTTAGGTTAAGATATGAACCGTCGTAAAACCGCATTAAACAATGTCACTTAGTGAGATGCAGTGTTTTTCACCATTACAAGTTGGGAACTGCGATATCTAATGTGAAAGCATTTGCAAACGTCGTTAGGTTAGGTTAGGTTAGGTTCGGTTACGTTAGGTTAGGTTTGGTTAGGTTAGGTTAGGTTAGGTTAGGTTATGTTAGGTTAGGTTGGGTTAGGTTAGGTTAGGTTACGTTAGGTTAAGGTATGAACCGTCGTAAAACCGCAATAAACAATGTCACTTAGTGAGATGCAGTGTTTTTCACCTTTACAAGTTGGGAACTGCGATATCTAATGTGAAAGCGCTTGAAACCGTCGTAATGTTGTAGAAAGCAATGTAAAGTAGCGAGTAAAACGTTTTCTAACGATAGAAGTGCGAAGGTCATGTTAGGTTGAGTTATGTTAGTTTAAGCTAGGTAGCGTCGTGAAACTACCAAAAACAACGTCATCTAACGAGATAGTGTTGTTTTATTGCGAGTACGAAACTGCGATAGGTGAAATGTGAAAGCACACAAAACGGCATGAACAAGCCAAATACTGCGTGTTGTACCGTTACAAGTGCGAAACTGCTATGTTGTGATATTCTCGTTAAAGCGCATGCAAGCATCGTGAAACCTTAAAGAACGATGTCATTTAGCGAGATACAGCGTTCTGTACTGCAATAAGTTGGTGAAAAACTGTGAGGTTATGCAAATATCGTAATTGTGATCAAAACAGTGTAATAGAGCGTTTTTAGATACAAGTGCGAATGTTAGGTTAGGTTGACATATCAACCGTCGTAAAACCGCATTAAACAATGTCACTTAGTGAGATGTAGTGTTTTTCAACATTACAAGTCGGGAACTACGATATCTAATGTGAACGCGCATGAAACCGTCGTAATCTTGTAGAAAACATTGTAAAGTGGCGAGTAAAACGTTTTCTAACGATAGAAGTGCGAAGGTTAGGTTAGGTTAGGTTAGTTTAAGCTCGGTAGCGTCGTGAAACTACCAAAAACGACGTCATCTAACGAGATAGTGTTGTTTTATAGCGAGTATTAAACTGCGATAGGTGAAATGTTGTGAAAGCACACAAAACGGCATGAACAAGCCAAATACTGCGTGTTCTACCGTAACAAGTGCGAAACTGCTATATTGTGATATTCTCGTTAAATCGCATGCAAGCATCGTGAAACCTTAAAGAACAATGTCATTTAGCGAGATACAGCGTTCTGTACTGCAATAAGTTGGTGAAAAACTGTGAGGTTATGCAAATATCGTAATTGTGAACGAAACAGTGTAATAGAGCGTTTTTCAATACAAGTACGAATGTTAGGTTAGGTTTAGATATGAACCGTCGTAAAACCGCATTAAACAATGTCACTTAGTGAGATGCAGTGTTTTTCACCATTACAAGTTGGGAACTGCGATATCTAATGTGAAAGCACTTGCAAACGTCGTTAGGTTAGGTTAGGTTAGGTTAGGTTAGGTTACGTTAGGTTAGGTTTGGTTAGGTTAGGTTAGGTTAGGTTATGTTAGGTTAGGTTGGGTTAGGTTA
>NW_027464609.1:900000-905000 GCF_043290135.1 Rhipicephalus microplus
AGTAAACGTTTTCTAACGATAGAAGTGCGAAGGTTAGGTTAGGTTAGGTTAGTTTAAGCTAGGTAGCGTCGTGAAACTACCAAAAACGACGTCATCTAACGAGATAGTGTTGTTTTATTGCGAGTATTAAACTGCGATAGGTAAAATGTTGTGAATGCACACAAAACGGCATGAACAAGCCAAATACTGCGTGTTCTACCGTTACAAGTGCGAAACTGCTATATTGTGATATTCTCGTTAAAGCGCATGCAAGCATCGTGAAACCTTAAAGAACGATGTCATTTAGCGAGATACAGCGTTCTGTACTGCAATAAGTTGGTGAAAAACTGTGAGGTTATGCAAATATCGTAATTGTGAACGAAACAATGTAATAGAGCGTTTTTCAATACAAGTACGAATGTTAGGTTAGGTTAAGATATGAACCGTCGTAAAACCGCATTAAACAATGTCACTTAGTGAGATGCAGTGTTTTTCACAATTACAAGTTGGGAACTGCGATATCTAATGTGAAAGCACTTGCAAACGTCGTTAGGTTAGGTTAGGTTAGGTTAGGTTACGTTAGGTTAGGTTTGGTTAGGTTAGGTTAGGTTAGGTTAGGTTATGTTAGGTTAGGTTGGGTTAGGTTAGGCTAGGTTACGTTAGGTTAAGGTATGAACCGTCGTAAAACCGCAATAAACAATGTCACTTAGTGAGATGCAGTGTTTTTCACCTTTACAAGTTGGGAACTGCGATATCTAATGTGAAAGCGCTTGAAACCGTCGTAATGTTGTAGAAAGCAAAGTAAAGTAGCGAGTAAAACGTTTTCTAACGATAGAAGTGCGAAGGTTATGTTAGGTTATGTTAGTTTAAGCTAGGTAGCGTCGTGAAACCACCAAAAACGACGTCATCAAACGAGATAGTGTTGTTTTATTGCGAGTACGAAACTGCGATAGGTAAAATGTTGTGAAAGCACACAAAACGGCATGAACAAGCCAAATACTGCGTGTTGTACCGTTACAAGTGCGAAAGTGCTATGTTGTGACATTCTCGGTAAAGCGCATGCAAGTATCGTGAAACCTTAAAGAACGATGTCATTTAGCGAGATACAGCGTTCTGTACTGTAATAAGTTGGTGAGAAACTGTGAGGTCAAGCAAATATCGTAATTGTGAACGAAACAGTGTAATTGAGCGTCTTTAGATACAAGTGCGAATGTTAGGTTAGGTTGACATATCAACCGTCGTAAAACCGCATTAAACAATGTCACTTAGTGAGATGTAGTGTTTTTCAACATTACAAGTCGGGAACTACGATATCTAATGTGAAAGCGCATGAAACCGTCGTAATCTTGTAGAAAACATTGTAAAGTGGCGAGTAAAACGTTTTCTAACGATAGAAGTGCGAAGGTTAGGTTAGGTTAGGTTAGTTTAAGCTAGGTAGCGTCGTGAAACTACCAAAAACGACGTCATCTAACGAGATAGTGTTGTTTTATAGCGAGTATTAAACTGCGATAGGTGAAATGTTGTGAAAGCACACAAAACGGCATGAACAAGCCAAATACTGCGTGTTCTACCGTTACAAGTGCGAAACTGCTATATTGTGATATTCTCGTTAAATCGCATGCAAGCATCGTGAAACCTTAAAGAACAATGTCATTTAGCGAGATACAGCGTTCTGTACTGCAATAAGTTGGTGAAAACTGTGAGGTTATGCAAATATCGTAATTGTGAACAAAACAGTGTAATAGAGCGTTTTTAGATACAAGTGCGAATGTTAGGTTAGGTTAAGATATGAACCGTCGTAAAACCGCATTAAACAATGTCAATTACTGAGATGCAGTGTTTTTCACCATTAAAAGTGGGGAACTGCGATATTTAATGTGAAAGCGCTTGCAACCGTCGTTAGGTTAGGTTAGGTTAGGTTAGGTTAGGTTAGGTTAGGTTAGGTTTGGTTAGGTTAGGTTAGGTTAGGTTAGGTTAGGTTAGATTAGGTTAGGTTGGGTTGAGTTGGGTTAGGTTAGGTTAGGTTAGGTTAGGTGGGGTTAGGTTAGGTTAGGTTAGGTTAGGTTAGGTTACGTTAGGTTAGGTTACGTTAGGTTAGGTTAGGTTAGGTTACGTTACGTTAGGTTAGGTTAGGTTAGGTAAGGATAATTTGGTAAGGTTAGGTTAGGTTAGGTTAGGTTGGGTTGGGTGTTGTTGGGTTGGGTTGGGTTGGGTTAGGTTGGGTTAGGTTAGGTTAGGTTACGTTAGGTTAGGTTAGGTTACGTTAGGTTATGTTAGGTTAGGTTAGGTTACGTTAGGTTAGGTTAGGTCAGGTAAGGTTATGTTACGTTAGAATAGGTTAGGTTAGGTTACGTTAGGTTAGGTTAAGTTAGGTTAGGTTAGGTTTGGTTAGGTTAGGTTAGGTTAGCTTAGGTTAGGTTAGGTTAGGTTGGGTTGGGTTGGGTTAGGTTGGGTTAGGTTAGGTTAGGTTGGGTTAGGTTAGTTTAGGTTAGGTTAGGTTAGGTTAGGTTAAGTTGGGTTGGGTTAGGTTAGGTTAGGTTAGGTAAGGTTAGGTTAGGTTAGGTTAGGTTAAGGTATGAACCGTCGTAAAACCGCATTAAACAATGTCACTTAGTGAGATGTAGTGTTTTTCAACATTACAAGTCGGGAACTACGATATCTAATGTGAAAGCGCATGAAACCGTCGTAATCTTGTAGAAAACATTGTAAAGTGGCGAGTAAAACGTTTTCTAACGATAGAAGTGCGAAGGTTAGGTTAGGTTAGGTTAGTTTAAGCTCGGTAGCGTCGTGAAACTACCAAAAACGACGTCATCTAACGAGATAGTGTTGTTTTATAGCGAGTATTAAACTGCGATAGGTGAAATGTTGTGAAAGCACACAAAACGGCATGAACAAGCCAAATACTGCGTGTTCTACCGTAACAAGTGCGAAACTGCTATATTGTGATATTCTCGTTAAATCGCATGCAAGCATCGTGAAACCTTAAAGAACAATGTCATTTAGCGAGATACAGCGTTCTGTACTGCAATAAGTTGGTGAAAAACTGTGAGGTTATGCAAATATCGTAATTGTGAACGAAACAGTGTAATAGAGCGTTTTTCAATACAAGTACGAATGTTAGGTTAGGTTAAGGTATGAACCGTCGTAAAACCGCATTAAACAATGTCACTTAGTGAGATGCAGTGTTTTTCACCATTACAAGTTGGGAACTGCGATATCTAATGTGAAAGCACTTGCAAACGTCGTTAGGTTAGGTTAGGTTAGGTTAGGTTACGTTAGGTTAGGTTTGGTTAGGTTAGGTTAGGTTAGGTTATGTTAGGTTAGGTTGGGTTAGGTTAGGTTAGGTTACGTTAGGTTAAGGTATGAACCGTCGTAAAACCGCAATAAACAATGTCACTTAGTGAGATGCAGTCTTTTTCACCTTTACAAGTTGGGAACTGCGATATCTAATGTGAAAGCGCTTGAAACCGTCGTAATGTTGTAGAAAGCAATGTAAAGTAGCGAGTAAAACGTTTTCTAACGATAGAAGTGCGAAGGTCATGTTAGGTTGAGTTATGTTAGTTTAAGCTAGGTAGCGTCGTGAAACTACCAAAAACAACGTCATCTAACGAGATAGTGTTGTTTTATTGCGAGTACGAAACTGCGATAGGTGAAATGTTGTGAAAGCACACAAAACGGCATGAACAAGCCAAATACTGCGTGTTGTACCGTTACAAGTGCGAAAGTGCTATGTTGTGACATTCTCGGTAAAGCGCATGCAAGTATCGTGAAACCTTAAAGAACGATGTCATTTAGCGAGATACAGCGTTCTGTACTGTAATAAGTTGGTGAGAAACTTTGAGGTCAAGCAAATATCGTAATTGTGAACGAAACAGTGTAATTGAGCGTCTTTAGATACAAGTGCGAATGTTAGGTTAGGTTGACATATCAACCGTCGTAAAACCGCATTAAACAATGTCACTTAGTGAGATGTAGTGTTTTTCAACATTACAAGTCGGGAACTACGATATCTAATGTGAAAGCGCATGAAACCGTCGTAATCTTGTAGAAAACATTGTAAAGTGGCGAGTGAAACGTTTTCTAACGATAGAAGTGCGAAGGTTAGGTTAGGTTAGGTTAGTTTAAGCTAGGTAGCGTCGTGAAACTACCAAAAACGACGTCATCTAACGAGATAGTGTTGTTTTATAGCGAGTATTAAACTGCGATAGGTGAAATGTTGTGAACCACACAAAACGGCATGAACAAGCCAAATACTGCGTGTTCTACCGTTACAAGTGCGAAACTGCTATATTGTGATATTCTCGTTAAATCGCATGCAAGCATCGTGAAACCTTAAAGAACAATGTCATTTAGCGAGATACAGCGTTCTGTACTGCAATAAGTTGGTGAAAAACTGTGAGGTTATGCAAATATCGTAATTGTGAACAAAACAGTGTAATAGAGCGTTTTTAGATACAAGTGCGAATGTTAGGTTAGGTTAAGATATGAACCGTCGTAAAACCGCATTAAACAATGTCAATTACTGAGATGCAGTGTTTTTCACCATTAAAAGTGGGGAACTGCGATATTTAATGTGAAAGCGCTTGCAACCGTCGTTAGGTTAGGTTAGGTTAGGTTAGGTTAGGTTAGGTTAGGTTTGGTTAGGTTAGGTTAGGTTAGGTTAGGTTAGATTAGGTTAGGTTGGGTTGAGTTGGGTTAGGTTAGGTTAGGTTAGGTTAGGTGGGGTTAGGTTAGGTTAGGTTAGGTTTGGTTAGGTTAGGTTAGGTTAGGTTAGGTTAGATTAGGTTAGGTTGGGTTGAGTTGGGTTAGGTTAGGTTAGGTTAGGTTAGGTGGGGTTAGGTTAGGTTAGGTTAGGTTAGGTTACGTTAGGTTAGGTTACGTTAGGTTAGGTTAGGTTAGGTTAGGTTACGTTAGGTTAGGTTAGGTTAGGTTAGGTAAGGATAATTTGGTTAGGTTAGGTAAGGTTAGGTTAGGTTAGGTTAGGTTGGGTTGGGTGTTGTTGGGTTGGGTTGGGTGTGGTT
>NW_027464609.1:907500-962500 GCF_043290135.1 Rhipicephalus microplus
TTTTCACCATTACAAGTTGGGAACTGCGATATCTAATGTGAAAGCACTTGCAAACGTCGTTAGGTTAGGTTAGGTTAGGTTAGGTTACGTTAGGTTAGGTTTGGTTAGGTTAGGTTAGGTTAGGTTATGTTAGGTTAGGTTGGGTTAGGTTAGGTTAGGTTACGTTAGGTTAAGGTATGAACCGTCGTAAAACCGCAATAAACAATGTCACTTAGTGAGATGCAGTGTTTTTCACCTTTACAAGTTGGGAACTGCGATATCTAATGTGAAAGCGCTTGAAACCGTCGTAATGTTGTAGAAAGCAATGTAAAGTAGCGAGTAAAACGTTTTCTAACGATAGAAGTGCGAAGGTTATGTTAGGTTGAGTTATGTTAGTTTAAGCTAGGTAGCGTCGTGAAACCACCAAAAACGACGTCATCTAACGAGATAGTGTTGTTTTATTGCAAGTACGAAACTGCGATAGGTAAAATGTTGTGAAAGCACACAAAACGGCATGAACAAGCCAAATACTGCGTGTTGTACCGTTACAAGTGCGAAAGTGCTATGTTGTGACATTCTCGGTAAAGCGCATGCAAGTATCGTGAAACCTTAAAAAACGATGTCATTTAGCGAGATACAGCGTTCTGTACTGTAATAAGTTGGTGAGAAACTGTGAGGTCAAGCAAATATCGTAATTGTGAACGAAACAGTGTAATTGAGCGTCTTTAGATACAAGTGCGAATGTTAGGTTAGGTTGACATATCAACCGTCGTAAAACCGCATTAAACAATGTCACTTAGTGAGATGTAGTGTTTTTCAACATTACAAGTCGGGAACTACGATATCTAATGTGAAAGCGCATGAAACCGTCGTAATCTTGTAGAAAACATTGTAAAGTGGCGAGTAAAACGTTTTCTAACGATAGAAGTGCGAAGGTTAGGTTAGCTTAGGTTAGTTTAAGCTCGGTAGCGTCGTGAAACTACCAAAAACGACGTCATCTAACGAGATAGTGTTGTTTTATAGCGAGTATTAAACTGCGATAGGTGAAATGTTGTGAAAGCACACAAAACGGCATGAACAAGCCAAATACTGCGTGTTCTACCGTTACAAGTGCGAAACTGCTATATTGTGATATTCTCGTTAAATCGCATGCGAGCATCGTGAAACCTTAAAGAACAATGTCATTTAGCGAGATACAGCGTTCTGTACTGCAATAAGTTGGTGAAAAACTGTGAGGTTATGCAAATATCGTAATTGTGAACAAAACAGTGTAATAGAGCGTTTTTAGATACAAGTGCGAATGTTAGGTTAGGTTAAGATATGAACCGTCGTAAAACCGCATTAAACAATGTCAATTACTGAGATGCAGTGTTTTTCATCATTAAAAGTGGGGAACTGCGATATTTAATGTGAAAGCGCTTGCAACTGTCGTTAGGTTAGGTTAGGTTAGGTTAGGTTAGGTTAGGTTTGGTTAGGTTAGGTTAGGTTAGGTTAGGTTAGGTTAGGTTGGGTTGAGTTGGGTTAGGTTAGGTTAGGTTAGGTTGGGTTAGGTTAGGTTAGGTTAGGTTAGGTTACGTTAGGTTAGGTTACGTTAGGTTAGGTTAGGTTAGGTTACGTTACGTTAGGTTAGGTTAGGTTAGGTAAGGATAATTTGGTTAGGTTAGGTAAGGTTAGGTTAGGTTAGGTTAGGTTGGGTTGGGTGTTGTTGGGTTGGGTTGGGTTGGGTTAGGTTGGGTTAGGTTAGGTAAGGTTACGTTAGGTTAGGTTAGGTTAGGTTACGTTAGGTTATGTTAGGTTAGGTAAGGTTACGTTAGGTTAGGTTAGGTCAGGTAAGGTTAGGTTACGTTAGAATAGGTTAGGTTAGGTTACGTTAGGTTAGGTTAAGTTAGGTTAGGTTAGGTTTGGTTAGGTTAGGTTAGGTTAGCTTAGGTTAGGTTAGGTTGGGTTGGGTTGGGTTAGGTTGGGTTAGGTTAGGTTAGGTTGGGTTAGGTTAGTTTAGGTTAGGTTAGGTTAGGTTAGGTTAAGTTGGGTTGGGTTAGGTTAGGTTAGGTTAGGTAAGGTTAGGTTAGGTTAGGTTAGGTTAAGGTATGAACCGTCGTAAAACCGCATTAAACAATGTCACTTAGTGAGATGCAGTGTTTTTCACCTTTACAAGTTTGGAACTGTGATATCTAATGTGAAAGCGCTTGAAACCGTCGTAATGTTGTAGAAAGCAATGTAAAGTAGCGAGTAAAACGTTTTCTAACGATAGAAGTGCTGTAAGCACATTCCAAGCATTTGATCGTTCTCACTTGCACATACCCATCATCATCGTTCTCACTTGCACATACCCATCATCATCGTCCTCTCTCTTGGTGTGGTTCTGAGCGGAGCCAGACATCGCAGAATAAACGCTTCTGCTCGCCCTGCCTGCTCGCCGTACCTAGTCTGCCTGCGTCTTTCAGAGTGGTGGAAGTGCCGGGTAAGATCCCGACGTCCTCCTACGTTCATTTCCCACCTGGAGCTCCGATCTGGTCGCCGATTGCACCCAGCCACCCACACAGGTATGCAGACATCGGACCTAACGCCTAGCCCTAACGCTACAGCCCCTACGCCGGCGGCTGCCCGCTCTTCATCTACTGTCACCAGCCCTCAGCGCGAACCGCCCGTGTTCGCGGGTCTTCGCGGTGACGACGTCGAGGAATGGCTTGACCTTTACAACCGTGTGGGTTCAGCCAATCGATGGACCGAAGCAGAGAAACTGAGCTACCTTCCTTTCTATTTGACCAGCGTAGCCAAAACCTGGTATTTTAATCACGAAACTGACTTCGTTGATTGGTCGACCTTTGCCAACAAACTGCGACAAATATTCGGATGCTCATCGGGTCGTTCCGAAGCCGCGAAACAGAAGCTGGCTGTGCGTCTACAACTGGCACATGAGTCGTACACTTCGTATATCGAGGATGTTTTGGCCCTCTGTCGCCGTGCGAATAAAGACATGACGGAAGATGAGCGCGTTCGCCACATCCTTAAAGGAATCGGCCCAATCGCATTCAACGCCTTGGCTGTTGGCAATCCCGCTACGGTTAACGACGTCATTTCGACATGCCAACGCCTTGACCAGTTGCAGTCCCTTCGGCTTCAACAAGACAGTGATCCACGCCTGATGCCTCCCTCTGAATTAAAAACCCTTATCCGCACAATTATCCGGGAAGAACTTCGAGACCTTGAACAGCAGCGGTCCACTGTCGCCTCCGCTCCGTCTCCACCATTCGACCTGCGGAATCTTGTTAAGCAGGAGTTAGCGGCAATGGCGACACCGACATCCCCGGTCGCTCCGCCAGCACGCCCGATGCCCACATACGCCGATGTGACGCCCAGGTCGACACCGGCAGCACCGGTTGTTCAAACGGTAATGCCCACATATGCGGAGATCGCTGCGATTCCGCCTGCTCCCGGGGCATCTAGCTCTACGGATACTGCTAGTAGCCATTTGGCTGCTATGCGAGGTGGAATGACTGCTGCACCCTTGTATCCTCAGTGGCGTCAATCCCGTCCTGTTTGCTTTTACTGCGGTATACGAGGCCACATTTCTCGTTACTGCCGTCGCCGCCAGCAAGAGGAACGACGAGGCTATGCTGAGTTCGAACGAGACCGGTTCCGAAGACCAGATCTTTATGCTCCAGACACCTACCCGTCCGCGCAGTACCGGTCTCCGTCTCCTCCAGTGTCCCCTCGTCAACATCAGGAATACCGCTCCTCCAGACGACGCTCTCCATCGCCCTATCGCCGCTCCGCATCGCCGCTTCGTCCAATCATCTCCCGTCCTGTTGACCAATCTTCGGAAAACTAAGGATTGCAGTTTTTGGAGGGAAAACTGCGTCCCGTCGACCAACAAAAATACCTCCTGTTCGCCCAGCTAATATGTTGTCAGTGATTATTGAAGGTATTCCTGTGCAAGCTCTCGTTGACACCGGTGCAACCACTTCTGTTTTGCGTAGTGACTTGTGCTCGCGCCTCCGTAAAGTCAGAACGCCCTATGTGGGACCTGTGTTGCGTGGGGCAAATAACGTGCTGATTCAACCTGACGGACAGTGTACGGCTCGTGTTTCTATTGATGGTATACGTCACCACATCGAGATGATTGTGTTGCCCACGTGCATTCATGAACTTATCCTTGGTTGGGACTTTCTGCATTCTGCTTCCGCTGTTATATCCTTTAAAGAGAACGTCATTCACATAACGGATACAACGGATGCGCCCATTCCAGTTTCATCACCCTCGATCTCCAACTTGGTCATTGTTGAAGACTGCGTCCTGCACCCTGGTCACGAACACGTGATAGCTGTCGCATCTACCCAAGTAACCGACGGTGATGCACTTGTGGCTCCTTCGTTTCGCTGCACCTCCCGTGGAATTCTCGTCGCCTCTTGCCTCCTCCGGTTTTCCTCTGGCTGCGCTTTTCTGCCCGTTTCTAACACAACTGCAGAATCTGTGCTGCTGCCCAAGGGAATGACAGTGGCAAAGATTGACTTCTCTCCATTGACCTCCATCGCGACACTCTGCCCGTCTTCGTCACCAGTACCAGCTCCAGGTTCACGTTCTTTCCCTTTTCGACCTGTCATTGGTTCAGACCTCACACCAAAACAGTCTGAAGCACTATTGGCCCTTTTGGCTAAGCACAAAGCCTGCTTTGATAGCTGTACCACAACACTGAGTCAGACTTCCGCGGCTGTACATCGCATTGAAACCGACGGTTCTCGTGTGATACGCCGTCGCCCATATCGGGTTTCGCAATCAGAGAGAGAAATAATTGAAAAAGAAGTGAACGAGATGCTATCGCGAAATATAATACGACCTTCTTCGAGTTCCTGGGCATCTCCAGTCGTTTTAGTTAAAAAGAAGGATGGCTCTGTTCGTTTTTGCATTGACTACCGCGCGTTAAATAAGATCACACGCAAGGACGTATATCCTATGCCTAGAATTGATGACGCTTTAGACACACTGCAAGGGGCGAACTATTTTTCGAGCCTTGACTTACGATCAGGTTACTGGCAAATCCCCATGAACGAGGCTGACAAAGAAAAAACTGCATTTGCCACACCGGACGGCCTTTATGAATTTAATGTAATGCCATTCGGCTTGTGCAACGCTCCAGCCACGTTTGAGCGAATGATTGATACTGTTCTTCGTGGCCTAAAATGGAAGACCTGCCTCTGTTACTTAGATGATATCGTTGTTTTTTCAAGTACCTTTGCCCAACATCTTCAACGATTAGACGAGGTGCTACAATGCCTCTCCAAGGCTGGCCTTCAGATAAATACAAAGAAGTGTACATTTGCCAGCAAAAGCATCAAAGTCCTCGGTCACGTCGTTTCCAAAGACGGAATCCAACCAGATCCCGAGAAGATCGCAGCTGTGCTACAGTTCCCTCGACCGTCCAACCAAAAGACGTTGCGCAGCTTTCTTGGTCTCGCGTCCTATTTTCGTCGCTTTATACGCAACTTTGCTACCTTAGCGGCTCCGCTAAATAAGTTATTGGCCACTGGTGCTCCTTTCTCATGGTCCAACGACTGCGAATCTGCATTTGAAATTTTGAAAGAACGCCTGACTTCCGGACCAGTGCTGCGCCACTTCGATGAGAGAGCGCCTACCATACTCCATACTGACGCAAGCGCACAAGGCATTGGAGCAGTCCTTCTGCAGCGTGATTCCACCTCTAAAGAGCAGGTTGTGGCCTACGCTAGCCGGACTCTGTCAACAGCTGAGCGGAATTACACCATCACGGAGCAGGAGTGCTTGGCTATCGTATGGTCGATACAGAAATTCCGCCCGTATCTCTACGGTCGGCACTTCACCATCATCACCGACCACCACGCACTCTGTTGGCTTTCATCAATGAAGAATATGTCAGGACGTCTTGCGCGCTGGATACTGCGCTTACAAGAGTACGACTTTACAGTTACGTACAAGTCTGGCAAATGTCATCATGATGCCGACGCGCTGTCCCGGTGCCCACTTTCGCTCTCTCGTGACAATACGTCCACCGCATCGCGTTCGAATGACTCTGACACCCAGCTTGCCTCACAACACGTATCGCTCGCATCGCTGGATCCAATGCAGCTATCTTCGAACTCCGATTTACGTTCACTTCAGCTGGCAGATTCCTACTGTCGGTCTTTCATTGATCGCCTTCGCGGTGTCACTAAACCACCCAACAGCCGCTTGCGACGCCAGCTTCGACAATTTCGCCTTCAGGACGGTGTGCTTAAGCGCTACATTTACCATCCCACCGGTAACAAGTGGGTGCCAGTTCTTCCCCGCTGCCTTCGTCTTCGAGTTTTGGAAGCATTCCACGATGATATTGCTGCCGGTCATCTAGGCTTCCACAAGACCTACGATCGCATCAAGACGCGCTGCTTCTGGCCTGGCTTGTCCACAACGGTGGCCAAATACGTGGGCTCGTGCGCGTTGTGTCAGCACCGCAAGCGATCCACATCCCCGCCTGCTGGTTTCCTTCAGCCTCTTCCCTGTCCCACCACACCATTCGAATTTGTCGGAATAGACTTGTATGGTCCTTTGCCGTTGACACCTTCCGGTCACCGTTGGATCGTCACTGCAGTCGACCATCAAACAAGATACGCCGAGACTTCACCTCTTCATTCTGCTACCGCCACAGAAATCGCCAATTTTTTCTTGAACTCCATCGTCTTGCGCCACGGAGCCCCTCGCGTCCTTTTGAGTGACCGTGGCAAAGCCTTCCTTTCCAAGGTCCTGGATGAAGTCCTGCAGGCGTGCAATACAGTCCATAAAACCACTTCTACATACCATCCGCAAACGAATGGCCTTACCGAGCGCTTCCACCGAACACTCTCTGACATGATATCGATGTACTTGCATCCTGACCACAAAAATTGGGATAACATTTTACCGTTTGTCACCTTCGCATACAATACTGCGGTACAACGATCAACTGGCTACAGCCCGTTTTTTCTCGTGTACGGCCGATCTGCCTCCTCGGTCTTCGACACGGCATTTTTCTTTGCACCGGCTCCAAGCAGTACCTCGCTCCCAGAAGAGTTCGCAGCCCGAGTCACACAATGCCGTGAAATTGCTCGCAAAAACACGGAAGCAACCCAAAAGGAGAGAAAACATCGCTGTGATAAAAAACGACGCGACGTGGCCTTTAATGCTGGCGATAAGGTTTTACTATGGACCCCGGTTCGAGCGTCGGGCCTTTGCGAGAAATTTCTTCACCGGTATGTTGGCCCATACACCGTTGTACGACAGACATCTCCAGTTAACTACCTCGTCACCCCGCTTCAGTCTGTCACTGACCGCCGTCTGCGCAGCACGGAAATAGTTCACGTCTCACGCATGAAGCCTTTTGTTACTCGTTCGGCCGATCTCTGACTGGCGGCCAGGTTGGCCGCTTCGCAGAGGGGGGGGGGAAATTGTAAGCACATTCCAAGCATTTGATCGTTCTCACTTGCACATACCCATCATCATCGTTCTCACTTGCACATACCCATCATCATCGTCCTCTCTCTTGGTGTGGTTCTGAGCGGAGCCAGACATCGCAGAATAAACGCTTCTGCTCGCCCTGCCTGCTCGCCGTACCTAGTCTGCCTGCGTCTTTCAGTGCGAAGGTCGTGTTAGGTTGAGTTATGTTAGTTTAAGCTAGGTAGCGTCGTGAAACTACCAAAAACAACGTCATCTAACGAGATAGTGTTGTTTTATTGCGAGTACGAAACTGCGATAGGTGAAATGTTGTGAAAGCACACAAAACGGCATGAACAAGCCAAATACTGCGTGTTGTACCGTTACAAGGTCGAAACTGCTATGTTGTGATATTCTCGCTAAAGCGCATGCAAGCATCGTGAAACCTTAAAGAACAATGTCATTTAGCGAGATACAGCGTTCTGTACTGCAATAAGTTGGTGAAAAACTGTGAGGTTATGCAAATATCCTAATTGTGAACGAAACAGTGTAATAGAGCGTTTTTTAATACAAGTGCGAATGTTAGGTTAGGTTAAGATATGAACCGTCGTAAAACCGCATTAAACAATGTCACTTAGTGAGATGCAGTGTTTTTCACCATTACAAGTTGGGAACTGCGATATCTAATGTGAAAGCACTTGCAAACGTCGTTAGGTTAGGTTAGGTTAGGTTAGGTTACGTTAGGTTAGGTTTGGTTAGGTTAGGTTAGGTTAGGTTATGTTAGGTTAGGTTGGGTTAGGTTAGGTTAGGTTACGTTAGGTTAAGGTATGAACCGTCGTAAAACCGCAATAAACAATGTCACTTAGTGAGATGCAGTGTTTTTCACCTTTACAAGTTGGGAACTGCGATATCTAATGTGAAAGCGCTTGAAACCGTCGTAATGTTGTAGAAAGCAATGTAAAGTAGCGAGTAAAACGTTTTCTAACGATAGAAGTGCGAAGGTTATGTTAGGTTGAGTTATGTTAGTTTAAGCTAGGTAGCGTCGTGAAACCACCAAAAACGACGTCATCTAACGAGATAGTGTTGTTTTATTGCGAGTACGAAACTGCGATAGGTAAAATGTTGTGAAAGCACACAAAACGGCATGAACAAGCCAAATACTGCGTGTTGTACCGTTACAAGTGCGAAAGTGCTATGTTGTGACATTCTCGGTAAAGCGCATGCAAGTATCGTGAAACCTTAAAAAACGATGTCATTTAGCGAGATACAGCGTTCTGTACTGTAATAAGTTGGTGAGAAACTGTGAGGTCAAGCAAATATCATAATTGTGAACGAAACAGTGTAATTGAGCGTCTTTAGATACAAGTGCGAATGTTAGGTTAGGTTGACATATCAACCGTCGTAAAACCGCATTAAACAATGTCACTTAGTGAGATGTAGTGTTTTTCAACATTACAAGTCGGGAACTACGATATCTAATGTGAAAGCGCATGAAACCGTCGTAATCTTGTAGAAAACATTGTAAAGTGGCGAGTAAAACGTTTTCTAACGATAGAAGTGCGAAGGTTAGGTTAGCTTAGGTTAGTTTAAGCTCGGTAGCGTCGTGAAACTACCAAAAACGACGTCATCTAACGAGATAGTGTTGTTTTATAGCGAGTATTAAACTGCGATAGGTGAAATGTTGTGAAAGCACACAAAACGGCATGAACAAGCCAAATACTGCGTGTTCTACCGTTACAAGTGCGAAACTGCTATATTGTGATATTCTCGTTAAATCGCATGCGAGCATCGTGAAACCTTAGAGAACAATGTCATTTAGCGAGATACAGCGTTCTGTACTGCAATAAGTTGGTGAAAAACTGTGAGGTTATGCAAATATCGTAATTGTGAACAAAACAGTGTAATAGAGCGTTTTTAGATACAAGTGCGAATGTTAGGTTAGGTTAAGATATGAACCGTCGTAAAACCGCATTAAACAATGTCAATTACTGAGATGCAGTGTTTTTCATCATTAAAAGTGGGGAACTGCCATATTTAATGTGAAAGCGCTTGCAACTGTCGTTAGGTTAGGTTAGGTTAGGTTAGGTTAGGTTAGGTTTGGTTAGGTTAGGTTAGGTTAGGTTAGGTTAGGTTAGGTTGGGTTGAGTTGGGTTAGGTTAGGTTAGGTTAGGTTGGGTTAGGTTAGGTTAGGTTAGGTTAGGTTACGTTAGGTTAGGTTACGTTAGGTTAGGTTAGGTTAGGTTACGTTACGTTAGGTTAGGTTAGGTTAGGTAAGGATAATTTGGTTAGGTTAGGTAAGGTTAGGTTAGGTTAGGTTAGGTTGGGTTGGGTGTTGTTGGGTTGGGTTGGGTTGGGTTAGGTTGGGTTAGGTTAGGTAAGGTTACGTTAGGTTAGGTTAGGTTAGGTTACGTTAGGTTATGTTAGGTTAGGTAAGGTTACGTTAGGTTAGGTTAGGTCAGGTAAGGTTAGGTTACGTTAGAATAGGTTAGGTTAGGTTACGTTAGGTTAGGTTAAGTTAGGTTAGGTTAGGTTTGGTTAGGTTAGGTTAGGTTAGCTTAGGTTAGGTTAGGTTGGGTTGGGTTGGGTTAGGTTGGGTTAGGTTAGGTTAGGTTGGGTTAGGTTAGTTTAGGTTAGGTTAGGTTAGGTTAGGTTAAGTTGGGTTGGGTTAGGTTAGGTTAGGTTAGGTAAGGTTAGGTTAGGTTAGGTTAGGTTAGGTTAAGGTATGAACCGTCGTAAAACCGCATTAAACAATGTCGCTTAGTGAGATGCAGTGTTTTTCACCTTTACAAGTTTGGAACTGTGATATCTAATGTGAAAGCGCTTGAAACCGTCGTAATGTTGTAGAAAGCAATGTAAAGTAGCGAGTAAAACGTTTTCTAACGATAGAAGTGCGAAGGTCGTGTTGGGTTGAGTTATGTTAGTTTAAGCTAGGTAGCGTCGTGAAACTACCAAAAACAACGTCATCTAACGAGATAGTGTTGTTTTATTGCGAGTACGAAACTGCGATAGGTGAAATGTTGTGAAAGCACACAAAACGGCATGAACAAGCCAAATACTGCGTGTTGTACCGTTACAAGTGCGAAACTGCTATGTTTTGATATTCTCGTTAAAGCGCATGCAAGCATCGTGAAACCTTAAAGAACGATGTCATTTAGCGAGATACAGCGTTCTGTACTGCAATAAGTTGGTGAAAAACTGTGAGGTTATGCAAATATCCTAATTGTGAACGAAACAGTGTAATAGAGCGTTTTTTAATACAAGTGCGAATGTTAGGTTAGGTTAAGATATGAACCGTCGTAAAACCGCATTAAACAATGTCACTTAGTGAGATGCAGTGTTTTTCACCATTACAAGTTGGGAACTGCGATATCTAATGTGAAAGCACTTGCAAACGTCGTTAGGTTAGGTTAGGTTAGGTTAGGTTACGTTAGGTTAGGTTTGGTTAGGTTAGGTTAGGTTAGGTTATGTTAGGTTAGGTTGGGTTAGGTTAGGTTAGGTTACGTTAGGTTAAGGTATGAACCGTCGTAAAACCGCAATAAACAATGTCACTTAGTGAGATGCAGTGTTTTTCACCTTTACAAGTTGGGAACTGCGATATCTAATGTGAAAGCGCTTGAAACCGTCGTAATGTTGTAGAAAGCAATGTAAAGTAGCGAGTAAAACGTTTTCTAACGATAGAAGTGCGAAGGTTATGTTAGGTTGAGTTATGTTAGTTTAAGCTAGGTAGCGTCGTGAAAGCACCAAAAACGACGTCATCTAACGAGATAGTGTTGTTTTATTGCGAGTACGAAACTGCGATAGGTAAAATGTTGTGAAAGCACACAAAACGGCATGAACAAGCCAAATACTGCGTGTTGTACCGTTACAAGTGCGAAAGTGCTATGTTGTGACATTCTCGGTAAAGCGCATGCAAGTATCGTGAAACCTTAAAGAACGATGTCATTTAGCGAGATACAGCGTTCTGTACTGTAATAAGTTGGTGAGAAACTGTGAGGTCAAGCAAATATCGTAATTGTGAACGAAACAGTGTAATTGAGCGTCTTTAGATACAAGTGCGAATGTTAGGTTAGGTTGACATATCAACCGTCGTAAAACCGCATTAAACAATGTCACTTAGTGAGATGTAGTGTTTTCAACATTACAAGTCGGGAACTACGATATCTAATGTGAAAGCGCATGAAACCGTCGTAATCTTGTAGAAAACATTGTAAAGTGGCGAGTAAAACGTTTTCTAACGATAGAAGTGCGAAGGTTAGGTTAGGTTAGGTTAGTTTAAGCTAGGTAGCGTCGTGAAACTACCAAAAACGACGTCATCTAACGAGATAGTGTTGTTTTATAGCGAGTATTAAACTGCGATAGGTGAAATGTTGTGAAAGCACACAAAACGGCATGAACAAGCCAAATACTGCGTGTTCTACCGTTACAAGTGCGAAACTGCTATATTGTGATATTCTCGTTAAATCGCATGCAAGCATCGTGAAACCTTAAAGAACAATGTCATTTAGGGAGATACAGCG
Organism: Rhipicephalus microplus; assembly: GCF_043290135.1. Lineage (NCBI taxonomy): Eukaryota > Metazoa > Arthropoda > Arachnida > Ixodida > Ixodidae > Rhipicephalus > Rhipicephalus microplus. Next base: position 919,416 of record NW_027464609.1, read on the forward strand.
TTCTGTACTGCAATAAGTTGGTGAAAAACTGTGAGGTTATGCAAATATCGTAATTGTGAAAAAAACAGTGTTATAGAGCGTTTTTAGATACAAGTGCGAATGTTAGGTTAGGTTAAGATATGAACCGTCGTAAAACCGCATTAAACAATGTCAATTACTGAGATGCAGTGTTTTTCACCATTAAAAGTGGGGAACTGCGATATTTAATGTGAAAGCGCTTGCAACCGTCGTTAGGTTAGGTTAGGTTAGGTTAGGTTAGGTTAGGTTAGGCTTGGTTAGGTTATGTTAGGTTAGGTTAGGTTAGATTAGGTTAGGTTGGGTTGAGTTGGGTTAGGTTAGGTTAGGTTAGGTTAGGTTGGGTTAGGTTAGGTTAGGTTAGGTTACGTTAGGTTAGCTTACGTTAGGTTAGGTTAGGTTAGGTTACGTTACGTTAGGTTAGGTTAGGTTAGGTAAGGATAATTTGGTTAGGTTAGGTAAGGTTAGGTTAGGTTGGGTTGGGTGTTGTTGGGTTGGGTTGGGTTAGGTTGGGTTAGGTTAGGTTAGGTTACGTTAGGTTAGGTTAGGTTAGGTTACGTTAGGTTATGTTAGGTTAGGTTAGGTTACGTTAGGTTAGGTTAGGTCAAGTAAGGTTAGGTTACGTTAGAATAGGTTAGGTTAGGTTACGTTAGGTTAGGTTAAGTTAGGTTAGGTTTGGTTAGGTTAGGTTAGGTTAGCTTAGGTTAGGTTGGGTTGGGTTGGGTTAGGTTGGGTTATGTTAGGTTAGGTTGGGTTAGGTTAGTTTAGGTTAGGTTAGGTTAGGTTAAGTTGGGTTGGGTTAGGTTAGGTTAGGTTAGGTAAGGTTAGGTTAGGTTAGGTTAGGTTAGGTTAAGGTATGAACCGTCGTAAAACCGCATTAAACAATGTCACTTAGTGAGATGCAGTGTTTTTCACCTTTACAAGTTGGGAACTGTGATATCTAATGTGAAAGCGCTTGAAACCGTCGTAATGTTGTAGAAAGCAATGTAAAGTAGCGAGTAAAACGTTTTCTAACGATAGAAGTGCGAAGGTCATGTTAGGTTGAGTTATGTTAGTTTAAGCTAGGTAGCGTCGTGAAACTACCAAAAACAACGTCATCTAACGAGATAGTGTTGTTTTATTGCGAGTACGAAACTGCGATAGGTGAAATGTTGTGAAAGCACACAAAACGGCATGAACAAGCCAAATACTGCGTGTTGTACCGTTACAAGTGCGAAACTGCTATGTTGTGATATTCTCGTTAAAGCGCATGCAAGCATCGTGAAACCTTAAAGAACGATGTCATTTAGCGAGATACAGCGTTCTGTACTGCAATAAGTTGGTGAAAAACTGTGAGGTTATGCAAATATTCTAATTGTGAACGAAACAGTGTAATAGAGCGTTTTTTAATACAAGTGCGAATGTTAGGTTAGGTTAAGATATGAACCGTCGTAAAACCGCATTAAACAATGTCACTTAGTGAGATGCAGTGTTTTTCACCATTACAAGTTGGGAACTGCGATATCTAATGTGAAAGCACTTGCAAACGTCGTTAGGTTAGGTTAGGTTAGGTTAGGTTAGGTTACGTTAGGTTAGGTTTGGTTAGTTAGGTTAGGTTAGGTTATGTTAGGTTAGGTTGGGTTAGGTTAGGTTAGGTTACGTTAGGTTAAGGTATGAACCGTCGTAAAACCGCAATAAACAATGTCAATTACTGAGATGCAGTGTTTTTCACCATTAAAAGTGGGGAACTGCGATATTTAATGTGAAAGCGCTTGCAACCGTCGTTAGGTTAGGTTAGGTTAGGTTAGGTTAGGTTAGGTTAGGTTTGGTTAGGTTAGGTTAGGTTAGGTTAGATTAGGTTAGGTTGGGTTGAGTTGGGTTAGGTTAGGTTAGGTTAGGTTAGGTTGGGTTAGGTTAGGTTAGGTTAGGTTAGGTTACGTTAGGTTAGCTTACGTTAGGTTAGGTTAGGTTAGTGTGATGTGTGGTGCGCGTTCAAAGTGCGCGCCTTCGAAAAGTGCGCGTCACGGGAAAAAAAAAAAAAAACAAAAGGAGAAATACCAGAGTGCACGTGCGGGGCTGCTTAAACAAGAATGACGACGTTAAAGAGCGTCGAGCACGAGGATGCGTGGCAGGACGTGAAGTAAACAAAAGGTAAAACATCCAATGGGCAGCGAACACGGAGATTTCAAGGCCCAATGGCTTGACACCACGAGACAGCAGTATCTCCAATGAGAACGAGACAAGTGGGCCAGAGCTGAAGCAGGAGCCTGGGCAGACGAGAGCAAGGGGAATTCGAGGCAGGCAGTGCAAGCGGAAGGTCGTCACCGGACCGGGCGCTGAAGATGGGCCGTTGGGTTCCGGACCCGAGCCTACAGGACTTCCACCGGCCGGGGCCTCCTGCTGTCGGGTTCCCGCTCCAAAGGACCGTGGCCATCCGGTCCTGAACTCCTTTCCAGGGCCTGCGGACTTTGGTTCCGGCAGGCGAGCTACAGCCGTCGGGCTCCGGGCCCGAGCTGTGCGCCCAGCTGCTTGACTAGGTCGACCCTGGTTCTCTGACGCGTCACCACCAGCCTGCGTTCTCTCGTCACAGACGGGTCCACACTCCTAAAGCCAGAGCCACCACGTTCCGGCCTGGTTTCTCGACGTGTCGTCAGCAGCCAGCGTTCCTTCATCCCCGTCCTGCCCGCGTCCTGAAGCCGGAATCACCGCGTTCCGGTTTGCTCATCGTCGGCGGAATTCAGCGTGTGGGTGAGACCGAACAGATATCTTGCGCTACTCCCATCACTCAGCCCCTTTCGAACGTTTGGTTTAGTTACTGACTTTGAACGTTTTTGTTGGGTGTTTACAGATGTGTTTCGTCATGTCCAGTCAACTGTTTATTAAGTGTTTTGTTTTGTGAGGAATCTTTGCCTTTTTTTCTTTTCAATTAAACTTTTTGTGTGTTTCTTGGAAACCGAACGGCTTTGTCCTTATTAGAAAAACTCTCTGAGGCTCAGCCCGGGAGAAAAACAAATCAGCAACAAGAACCCTGCATCACAAATTGGCGTCCGCAGCGACAGGACAAAGTCGTTTGTTTTTCATGTAGATTTTTCGACGCGATGAAAGCCATGAAAAGCACTTCGGAATTATTAGATCTGGCGGAGAGTATAAGTCTCAAGGGAGCGGAGTTCAAGGAGTGGTACGACAAGCAAATGGCGCAAGCGCAAGAGGAACGGGCTGCGATATGTGACGCTAAAAAGCAGCAGATTGCATTGCAAACACACGCTAAGAGAGAGGAGTTCGAGCGAGAAACACGGGCTAGGAGAGAGAAGCTCGAGCGAGAGACACGCGCTAAGAAGGAACAGCTTGAGCTAGAAATGCGTGAAAAGAAAAGGCTGCTCGAGATAGAGATGCGCGAAAAGAAGAGACTGTTGGAACTAGAATATGAGGATTTGCAGCAGTGGCTTGAGAGGGAAAACGCTGAATATACGTGGTCTGAGAGCCAGAGTAGTCAACCAGTGGATGAGGTGTGCTCTGAAAGCAGTTACATCGGGAGCGATTTGAATTTACGTGAGACTGACCCTGTACCTCGTCATGACCTTTCGCTAGAGAAAGAAACTCTGAAAGAGTATGACAGGGAGGTAAACAGTCAAAAGACTAGGAGACTCGATAAGCTTATTGAAGCGCAGGAATGCTTCGTGAGCATGGAACAAGAACGTTCCATTCAGAGTAAAGGGTATTTTGAAACCTGTGAGAGGTCAAGCGCACTTTATTCAGAGGTAGGATTGCCTCTGAATAGCTCCGCTGAAGGAGCAATAAAAGGTCTCCTAGGTAATGCCGGCGAATGCCATAATGAAAGCTCTGATGTAGCAGCTACCTATTGTTTTGGGCCACTGGAGATAGCAACAGACGCTACGGACATGGTTTTTCACCATGATTATAACTTGCCCATACAGAGAGATGGCTTGTGTTCTCGGGAAATTGTAGATGATGCTTTTAGAAGAATATTGGAGCAAAATGCAAAAGCACTTGTTGAAGAACAGAGAGTAGAGTTGCGATGTAGGTCAGCTATATGTGATAATGAGGGTAATCACGATGACCCAGGCAGAAGGGTTGAAAGTATTGATGAACAAGCAATACAGAAAGCTGAAGGGATGGAAAGTGAACCAGAAGGCAGTAATGGTCCAGCAGGTTATTGTACGAGGAAGGACGCCGACTGGTGCTCTTTGGCATCTTCGGTTGAAGAGGTCGCTTCTGTTAAGATGTCTCAACGATTAGCGGCTTACGAGCTCAAGCAAGGCGTTCGTGGGAAGGATGAAATGATTCAGGCGTGGTTGTACTGGTGCGCCTGGAGGCAACGCCTCCGACTGGCATACAGACATTCCAGCGTGTATGCTTGTGATTTCGAGGTTGGGAACCTGGTGATACACAGCTTTAGGTTCATACGAGCTTACGGTCGAGAATTCTTCCACTGGCTTCCGATTCCTTACTCTTGTCAAATGGTTAGAGCAGTTAAACGTCTTGTACGGGACGCTATAACTTAAGCGTCAAATTCGATTTCCCGCTGGTTTCTTTTGGATCTTGCTTGCGGACCATGGAAGGGTGTTGCTTGTAAATATTTGAAGAAGTTACATGCAATGTAACATTAACATGATGTATAGTTTTTGAGATGATAGGGTATAGATGAAAAAAAAAAAGGGGTGGTGTACTACTAATTTGGGGATTTTCACAATCCGCTAGATGTGTCCATACTTTTTCTCACTTCTTGCGTATTTTGAGGTTAGTGAATGTGGACCTTTGGGCAATGCAGTGAACTGTGTGGCGGACATATGTGGGTAAATTGTGGTGCAGTGCGAAACGTGCACTCAACGGCAGTTTTTTTTTTCTTCTCGAAAAAAAAAAAAAACTTTTCTTATTGTTGTTGGTTGAATGTTACGTTCTGTGGACTCGGTGTTTCGACGTGAGACATGTCAACGAAGAAGCAGTGTGGTGCCATCGGTGTGATGTGTTGAACTGCGTGGTGCAAATATGTGGTGTAATTGTGACGTAGTGCAGAACGCGCACTCATCGGCAGTTTTTTTTTTCTAAAAAAAAAACTTGAATGAAAGGGGGGGCGTATGTGATGTGTGGTGCGCGTTCAAAGTGCGCGCCTTCGAAAAGTGCGCGTCACGGGAAAAAAAAAAAAAACAAAAGGAGAAATACCAGAGTGCACGTGCGGGGCTGCTTAAACAAGAATGACGACGTTAAAGAGCGTCGAGCACGAGGATGCGTGGCAGGACGTGAAGTAAACAAAAGGTAAAACATCCAATGGGCAGCGAACACGGAGATTTCAAGGCCCAATGGCTTGACACCACGAGACAGCAGTATCTCCAATGAGAACGAGACAAGTGGGCCAGAGCTGAAGCAGGAGCCTGGGCAGACGAGAGCAAGGGGAATTCGAGGCAGGCAGTGCAAGCGGAAGGTCGTCACCGGACCGGGCGCTGAAGATGGGCCGTTGGGTTCCGGACCCGAGCCTACAGGACTTCCACCGGCCGGGGCCTCCTGCTGTCGGGTTCCCGCTCCAAAGGACCGTGGCCATCCGGTCCTGAACTCCTTTCCAGGGCCTGCGGACTTTGGTTCCGGCAGGCGAGCTACAGCCGTCGGGCTCCGGGCCCGAGCTGTGCGCCCAGCTGCTTGACTAGGTCGACCCTGGTTCTCTGACGCGTCACCACCAGCCTGCGTTCTCTCGTCACAGACGGGTCCACACTCCTAAAGCCAGAGCCACCACGTTCCGGCCTGGTTTCTCGACGTGTCGTCAGCAGCCAGCGTTCCTTCATCCCCGTCCTGCCCGCGTCCTGAAGCCGGAATCACCGCGTTCCGGTTTGCTCATCGTCGGCGGAATTCAGCGTGTGGGTGAGACCGAACAGATATCTTGCGCTACTCCCATCACTCAGCCCCTTTCGAACGTTTGGTTTAGTTACTGACTTTGAACGTTTTTGTTGGGTGTTTACAGATGTGTTTCGTCATGTCCAGTCAACTGTTTATTAAGTGTTTTGTTTTGTGAGGAATCTTTGCCTTTTTTTCTTTTCAATTAAACTTTTTGTGTGTTTCTTGGAAACCGAACGGCTTTGTCCTTATTAGAAAAACTCTCTGAGGCTCAGCCCGGGAGAAAAACAAATCAGCAACAAGAACCCTGCATCACAGTTAGGTTACGTTACGTTAGGTTAGGTTAGGTTAGGTAAGGATAATTTGGTTAGGTTAGGTAAGGTTAGGTTAGGTTGGGTTGGGTGTTGTTGGGTTGGGTTGGGTTGGGTTAGGTTAGGTTAGGTTACGTTAGGTTAGGTTAGGTTAGGTTACGTTAGGTTATGTTAGGTTAGGTTAGGTTACGTTAGGTTAGGTTAGGTCAGGTAAGGTTAGGTTACGTTAGAATAGGTTAGGTTAGGTTACGTTAGGTTAGGTTAAGTTAGGTTAGGTTAGGTTTGGTTAGGTTAGGTTAGGTTAGCTTAGGTTAGGTTAGGTTGGGTTGGGTTGGGTTAGGTTGGGTTAGGTTAGGTTAGGTTAGGTTAGGTTGGGTTAGGTTAGTTTAGGTTAGGTTAGGTTAGGTTAGGTTAAGTTGGGTTGGGTTAGGTTAGGTTAGGTTAGGTAAGGTTAGGTTAGGTTAGGTTAGGTTAGGTTAAGGTATGAACCGTCGTAAAACCGCATTAAACAATGTCACTTAGTGAGATGCAGTGTTTTTCACCTTTACAAGTTGGGAACTGTGATATCTAATGTGAAAGTGCTTGAAACCGTCGTAATGTTGTAGAAAGCAATGTAAAGTAGCGAGTAAAACGTTTTCTAACGATAGAAGTGCGAAGGTCATGTTAGGTTGAGTTGTTAGTTTAAGCTAGGTAGCGTCGTTAAACTACCAAAAACAACGTCATCTAACGAGATAGTGTTGTTTTATTGCGAGTACGAAACTGCGATAGGTGAAATGTTGTGAAAGCACACAAAACGGCATGAGCAAGCCAAATACTGCGTGTTGTACCGTTACAAGTGCGAAACTGCTATGTTGTGATATTCTCGTTAAAGCGCATGCAAGCATCGTGAAACCTTAAAGAACGATGTCATTTAGCGAGATACAGCGTTCTGTACTGCAATAAGTTGGTGAAAAACTGTGAGGTTATGCAAATATCCTAATTGTGAACGAAACAGTGTAATAGAGCGTTTTTTAATACAAGTGCGAATGTTAGGTTAGGTTAAGATATGAACCGTCGTAAAACCGCATTAAACAATGTCACTTAGTGAGATGCAGTGTTTTTCACCATTACAAGTTGGGAACTGCGATATCTAATGTGAAAGCACTTGCAAACGTCGTTAGGTTAGGTTAGGTTAGGTTAGGTTAGGTTACGTTAGGTTAGGTTTGGTTAGGTTAGGTTAGGTTAGGTTAGGTTAGGTTAGGTTGGGTTAGGTTAGGTTAGGTTACGTTAGGTTAAGGTATGAACCGTCGTAAAACCGCAATAAACAATGTCACTTAGTGAGATGCAGTGTTTTTCACCTTTACAAGTTGGGAACTGCGATATCTAATGTGAAAGCGCTTGAAACCGTCGTAATGTTGTAGAAAGCAATGTAAAGTAGCGAGTAAAACGTTTTCTAACGATAGAAGTGCGAAGGTTATGTTAGGTTGAGTTATGTTAGTTTAAGCTAGGTAGCGTCGTGAAACAACCAAAAACGACGTCGTCTAACGAGATAGTGTTGTTTTATTGCGAGTACGAAACTGCGATAGGTAAAATGTTGTGAAAGCACACAAAACGGCATGAACAAGCCAAATACTGCGTGTTGTACCGTTACAAGTGCGAAAGTGCTATGTTGTGACATTCTCGGTAAAGCGCATGCAAGTATCGTGAAACCTTAAAGAACGATGTCATTTAGCGAGATACAGCGTTCTGTACTGTAATAACTTGGTGAGAAACTGTGAGGTCAAGCAAATATCGTAATTGTGAACGAAACAGTGTAATTGAGCGTCTTTAGATGCAAGTGCGAATGTTAGGTTAGGTTGACATATCAACCGTCGTAAAACCGCATTAAACAATGTCACTTAGTGAGATGTAGTGTTTTTCAACATTACAAGTCGGGAACTACGATATCTAATGTGAAAGCGCATGAAACCGTCGTAATCTTGTAGAAAACATTGTAAAGTGGCGAGTAAAACGTTTTCTAACGATAGAAGTGCGAAGGTTAGGTTAGGTTAGGTTAGTTTAAGCTAGGTAGCGTCGTGAAACTACCAAAAACGACGTCATCTAACGAGATAGTGTTGTTTTATAGCGAGTATTAAACTGCGATAGGTGAAATGTTGTGAAAGCACACAAAACGGCATGAACAAGCCAAATACTGCGTGTTCTACCGTTACAAGTGCGAAACTGCTATATTGTGATATTCTCGGTAAATCGCATGCAAGCATCGTGAAACCTTAAAGAACAATGTCATTTAGCGAGATACAGCGTTCTGTACTGCAATAAGTTGGTGAAAAACTGTGAGGTTATGCAAATATCGTAATTGTGAACAAAACAGTGTAATAGAGCGTTTTTAGATACAAGTGCGAATGTTAGGTTAGGTTAAGATATGAACCGTCGTAAAACCGCATTAAACAATGTCAATTACTGAGATGCAGTGTTTTTCACCATTAAAATTGGGGAACTGCGATATTTAATGTGAAAGCGCTTGCAACCGTCGTTAGGTTAGGTTAGGTTAGGTTAGGTTTGGTTAGGTTAGGTTAGGTTAGGTTAGGTTAGGTTAGATTAGGTTAGGTTGGGTTGAGTTGGGTTAGGTTAGGTTAGGTTAGGTTGGGTTAGGTTAGGTTAGGTTAGGTTAGGTTACGTTAGGTTAGGTTACGTTAGGTTAGGTTAGGTTACGTTAGGTTAGGTTAGGTTAGGTAAGGATAATTTGGTTAGGTTAGGTAAGGTTAGGTTAGGTTAGGTTAGGTTGGGTTGGGTGTTGTTGGGTTGGGTTGGGTTGGGTTAGGTTGGGTTAGGTTAGGTTAGGTTACGTTAGGTTAGGTTAGGTTAGGTTACGTTAGGTTATGTTAGGTTAGGTTAGGTTACGTTAGGTTAGGTTAGGTCAGGTAAGGTTAGGTTACGTTAGAATAGGTTAGGTTAGGTTACGTTAGGTTAGTTTAAGTTAGGTTAGGTTAGGTTTGGTTAGGTTAGGTTAGGTTAGCTTAGGTTAGGTTAGGTTGGGATGGGTTGGGTTAGGTTGGGTTAGGTTAGGTTAGGTTAGGTTAGGTTGGGTTAGGTTAGTTTAGGTTAGGTTAGGTTAGGTTAAGTTGGGTTGGGTTAGGTTAGGTTTGGTTAGGTAAGGTTAGGTTAGGTTAGGTTAGGTTAGGTTAAGGTATGAACCGTCGTAAAACCGCATTAAACAATGTCACTTAGTGAGATGCTGTGTTTTCCACCATTACAAGTCGGGAACTGCGATATCTAATGTGAAAGCGCTTGAAACCGTCGTAATGTTGTAGAAAGCAATGTAAAGTAGCGAGTAAAACGTTTTCTAACGATAGAAGTGCGAAGGTTATGTTAGGTTGAGTTATGTTAGTTTAAGCTAGGTAGCGTCGTGAAACAACCAAAAACGACGTCGTCTAACGAGATAGTGTTGTTTTATTGCGAGTACGAAACTGCGATAGGTAAAATGTTGTGAAAGCACACAAAACGGCATGAACAAGCCAAATACTGCGTGTTGTACCGTTACAAGTGCGAAAGTGCTATGTTGTGACATTCTCGGTAAAGCGCATGCAAGTATCGTGAAACCTTAAAGAACGATGTCATTTAGCGAGATACAGCGTTCTGTACTGTAATAAGTTGGTGAGAAACTGTGAGGTCAAGCAAATATCGTAATTGTGAACGAAACAGTGTAATTGAGCGTCTTTAGATGCAAGTGCGAATGTTAGGTTAGGTTGACATATCAACCGTCGTAAAACCGCATTAAACAATGTCACTTAGTGAGATGTAGTGTTTTTCAACATTACAAGTCGGGAACTACGATATCTAATGTGAAAGCGCATGAAACCGTCGTAATCTTGTAGAAAACATTGTAAAGTGGCGAGTAAAACGTTTTCTAACGATAGAAGTGCGAAGGTTAGGTTAGGTTAGGTTAGTTTAAGCTAGGTAGCGTCGTGAAACTACCAAAAACGACGTCATCTAACGAGATAGTGTTGTTTTATAGCGAGTATTAAACTGCGATAGGTGAAATGTTGTGAAAGCACACAAAACGGCATGAACAAGCCAAATACTGCGTGTTCTACCGTTACAAGTGCGAAACTGCTATATTGTGATATTCTCGGTAAATCGCATGCAAGCATCGTGAAACCTTAAAGAACAATGTCATTTAGCGAGATACAGCGTTCTGTACTGCAATAAGTTGGTGAAAAACTGTGAGGTTATGCAAATATCGTAATTGTGAACAAAACAGTGTAATAGAGCGTTTTTAGATACAAGTGCGAATGTTAGGTTAGGTTAAGATATGAACCGTCGTAAAACCGCATTAAACAATGTCAATTACTGAGATGCAGTGTTTTTCACCATTAAAATTGGGGAACTGCGATATTTAATGTGAAAGCGCTTGCAACCGTCGTTAGGTTAGGTTAGGTTAGGTTAGGTTAGGTTTGGTTAGGTTAGGTTAGGTTAGGTTAGGTTAGGTTAGATTAGGTTAGGTTGGGTTGAGTTGGGTTAGGTTAGGTTAGGTTAGGTTGGGTTAGGTTAGGTTAGGTTAGGTTAGGTTACGTTAGGTTAGGTTACGTTAGGTTAGGTTAGGTTACGTTAGGTTAGGTTAGGTTAGGTAAGGATAATTTGGTTAGGTTAGGTAAGGTTAGGTTAGGTTAGGTTAGGTTGGGTTGGGTGTTGTTGGGTTGGGTTGGGTTGGGTTAGGTTGGGTTAGGTTAGGTTAGGTTACGTTAGGTTAGGTTAGGTTAGGTTACGTTAGGTTATGTTAGGTTAGGTTAGGTTACGTTAGGTTAGGTTAGGTCAGGTAAGGTTAGGTTACGTTAGAATAGGTTAGGTTAGGTTACGTTAGGTTAGGTTAAGTTAGGTTAGGTTAGGTTTGGTTAGGTTAGGTTAGGTTAGCTTAGGTTAGGTTAGGTTGGGATGGGTTGGGTTAGGTTGGGTTAGGTTAGGTTAGGTTAGGTTAGGTTGGGTTAGGTTAGTTTAGGTTAGGTTAGGTTAGGTTAAGTTGGGTTGGGTTAGGTTAGGTTTGGTTAGGTAAGGTTAGGTTAGGTTAGGTTAGGTTAGGTTAAGGTATGAACCGTCGTAAAACCGCATTAAACAATGTCACTTAGTGAGATGCTGTGTTTTCCACCATTACAAGTCGGGAACTGCGATATCTAATGTGAAAGCGCTTGAAACCGTCGTAATGTTGTAGAAAGCAATGTAAAGTAGCGAGTAAAACGTTTTCTAACGATAGAAGTGCGAAGGTTATGTTAGGTTGAGTTATGTTAGTTTAAGTTAGGTAGCGTCGTGAAACCACCAAAAACGACGTCATCTAACGAGATAGTGTTGTTTTATTGCGAGTACGAAACTGCGATAGGTAAAATGTTGTGAAAACACACAAAACGGCATGAACAAGCCAAATTCTGCGTGTTGTACCGTTACAAGTGCGAAAGTGCTATGTTGTGACATTCTCGGTAAAGCGCATGCAAGTATCGTGAAACCTTAAAGAACGATGTCATTTAGCGAGATACAGCGTTCTGTACTGTAATAAGTTGGTGAGAAAATGTGAGGTCAAGCAAATATCGTAATTGTGAACGAAACAGTGTAATTGAGCGTCTTTAGATACAAGTGCGAATGTTAGGTTAGGTTGACATATCAACCGTCGTAAAACCGCATTAAACAATGTCACTTAGTGAGATGTAGTGTTTTCAACATTACAAGTCGGGAACTACGATATCTAATGTGAAAGCGCATGAAACCGTCGTAATCTTGTAGAAAAAATTGTAAAGTGGCGAGTAAAACGTTTTCTAACGATAGAAGTGCGAAGGTTAGGTTAGATTAGTTTAAGCTAGGTAGCGTCGTGAAACTACCAAAAACGACGTCATCTAACGAGATAGTGTTGTTTTATAGCGAGTATTAAACTGCGATAGGTGAAATGTTGTGAAAGCACACAAAACGGCATGAACAAGCCAAATACTGCGTGTTCTACCGTTACAAGTGCGAAACTGCTATATTGTGATATTCTCGTTCAATCGCATGCAAGCATCGTGAAACCTTAAAGAACAATGTCATTTAGCGAGATACAGCGTTCTGTACTGCAATAAGTTGGTGAAAAACTGTGAGGTTATGCAAATATCGTAATTGTGAACAAAACAGTGTAATAGAGCGTTTTTAGATACAAGTGCGAATGTTAGGTTAGGTTAAGATATCAACCGTCGTAAAACCGCATTAAACAATGTCAATTACTGAGATGCAGTGTTTTTCACCATTAAAAGTGGGGAACTGCGATATTTAATGTGAAAGCGCTTGCAACCGTCGTTAGGTTAGGTTAGGTTAGGTTAGGTTAGGTTTGGTTAGGTTTGGTTAGGTTAGGTTAGGTTAGGTTAGATTAGGTTAGGTTGGGTTGAGTTGGGTTAGGTTAGGTTAGGTTAGGTTAGGTTGGGTTAGGTTAGGTTAGGTTAGGTTAGGTTACGTTAGGTTAGCTTACGTTAGGTTAGGTTAGGTTAGGTTACGTTACGTTAGGTTAGGTTAGGTTAGGTAAGGATAATTTGGTTAGGTTAGGTAAGGTTAGGTTAGGTTGGGTTGGGTGTTGTTGGGTTGGGTTGGGTTGGGTTAGGTTGGGTTAGGTTAGGTTAGGTTACGTTAGGTTAGGTTAGGTTAGGTTACGTTAGGTTATGTTAGGTTAGGTTAGGTTACGTTAGGTTAGGTTAGGTCAGGTAAGGTTAGGTTACGTTAGAATAGGTTAGGTTAGGTTACGTTAGGTTAGGTTAAGTTAGGTTAGGTTAGGTTTGGTTAGGTTAGGTTAGGTTAGCTTAGGTTAGGTTAGGTTGGGTTGGGTTGGGTTAGGTTGGGTTAGGTTAGGTTAGGTTAGGTTAGGTTGGGTTAGGTTAGTTTAGGTTAGGTTAGGTTAGGTTAGGTTAAGTTGGGTTGGGTTAGGTTAGCTTAGGTTAGGTAAGGTTAGGTTAGGTTAGGTTAGGTTAGGTTAAGGTATGAACCGTCGTAAAACCGCATTAAACAATGTCACTTAGTGAGATGCAGTGTTTTTCACCTTTACAAGTTGGGAACTGTGATATCTAATGTGAAAGTGCTTGAAACCGTCGTAATGTTGTAGAAAGCAATGTAAAGTAGCGAGTAAAACGTTTTCTAACGATAGAAGTGCGAAGGTCATGTTAGGTTGAGTTGTTAGTTTAAGCTAGGTAGCGTCGTGAAACTACCAAAAACAACGTCATCTAACGAGATAGTGTTGTTTTATTGCGAGTACGAAACTGCGATAGGTGAAATGTTGTGAAAGCACACAAAACGGCATGAGCAAGCCAAATACTGCGTGTTGTACCGTTACAAGTGCGAAACTGCTATGTTGTGATATTCTCGTTAAAGCGCATGCAAGCATCGTGAAACCTTAAAGAACGATGTCATTTAGCGAGATACAGCGTTCTGTACTGCAATAAGTTGGTGAAAAACTGTGAGGTTATGCAAATATCCTAATTGTGAACGAAACAGTGTAATAGAGCGTTTTTTAATACAAGTGCGAATGTTAGGTTAGGTTAAGATATGAACCGTCGTAAAACCGCATTAAACAATGTCACTTAGTGAGATGCAGTGTTTTTCACCATTACAAGTTGGGAACTGCGATATCTAATGTGAAAGCACTTGCAAACGTCGTTAGGTTAGGTTAGGTTAGGTTAGGTTAGGTTACGTTAGGTTAGGTTTGGTTAGGTTAGGTTAGGTTAGGTTAGGTTAGGTTATGTTAGGTTAGGTTGGGTTAGGTTAGGTTAGGTTACGTTAGGTTAAGGTATGAACCGTCGTAAAACCGCAATAAACAATGTCACTTAGTGAGATGCAGTGTTTTTCACCTTTACAAGTTGGGAACTGCGATATCTAATGTGAAAGCGCTTGAAACCGTCGTAATGTTGTAGAAAGCAATGTAAAGTAGCGAGTAAAACGTTTTCTAACGATAGAAGTGCGAAGGTTATGTTAGGTTGAGTTATGTTAGTTTAAGCTAGGTAGCGTCGTGAAACAACCAAAAACGACGTCGTCTAACGAGATAGTGTTGTTTTATTGCGAGTACGAAACTGCGATAGGTAAAATGTTGTGAAAGCACACAAAACGGCATGAACAAGCCAAATACTGCGTGTTGTACCGTTACAAGTGCGAAAGTGCTATGTTGTGACATTCTCGGTAAAGCGCATGCAAGTATCGTGAAACCTTAAAGAACGATGTCATTTAGCGAGATACAGCGTTCTGTACTGTAATAAGTTGGTGAGAAACTGTGAGGTCAAGCAAATATCGTAATTGTGAACGAAACAGTGTAATTGAGCGTCTTTAGATGCAAGTGCGAATGTTAGGTTAGGTTGACATATCAACCGTCGTAAAACCGCATTAAACAATGTCACTTAGTGAGATGTAGTGTTTTTCAACATTACAAGTCGGGAACTACGATATCTAATGTGAAAGCGCATGAAACCGTCGTAATCTTGTAGAAAACATTGTAAAGTGGCGAGTAAAACGTTTTCTAACGATAGAAGTGCGAAGGTTAGGTTAGGTTAGGTTAGTTTAAGCTAGGTAGCGTCGTGAAACTACCAAAAACGACGTCATCTAACGAGATAGTGTTGTTTTATAGCGAGTATTAAACTGCGATAGGTGAAATGTTGTGAAAGCACACAAAACGGCATGAACAAGCCAAATACTGCGTGTTCTACCGTTACAAGTGCGAAACTGCTATATTGTGATATTCTCGGTAAATCGCATGCAAGCATCGTGAAACCTTAAAGAACAATGTCATTTAGCGAGATACAGCGTTCTGTACTGCAATAAGTTGGTGAAAAACTGTGAGGTTATGCAAATATCGTAATTGTGAACAAAACAGTGTAATAGAGCGTTTTTAGATACAAGTGCGAATGTTAGGTTAGGTTAAGATATGAACCGTCGTAAAACCGCATTAAACAATGTCAATTACTGAGATGCAGTGTTTTTCACCATTAAAATTGGGGAACTGCGATATTTAATGTGAAAGCGCTTGCAACCGTCGTTAGGTTAGGTTAGGTTAGGTTAGGTTAGGTTTGGTTAAGTTAGGTTAGGTTAGGTTAGGTTAGGTTAGATTAGGTTAGGTTGGGTTGAGTTGGGTTAGGTTAGGTTAGCTTAGGTTGGGTTAGGTTAGGTTAGGTTAGGTTAGGTTACGTTAGGTTAGGTTACGTTAGGTTAGGTTAGGTTAGGTAAGGATAATTTGGTTAGGTTAGGTAAGGTTAGGTTAGGTTAGGTTAGGTTGGGTTGGGTGTTGTTGGGTTGGGTTGGGTTGGGTTAGGTTGGGTTAGGTTAGGTTAGGTTACGTTAGGTTAGGTTAGGTTAGGTTACGTTAGGTTATGTTAGGTTAGGTTAGGTTACGTTAGGTTAGGTTAGGTCAGGTAAGGTTAGGTTACGTTAGAATAGGTTAGGTTAGGTTACGTTAGGTTAGGTTAAGTTAGGTTAGGTTAGGTTTGGTTAGGTTAGGTTAGGTTAGCTTAGGTTAGGTTAGGTTGGGATGGGTTGGGTTAGGTTGGGTTAGGTTAGGTTAGGTAAGGTTAGGTTGGGTTAGGTTAGTTTAGGTTAGGTTAGGTTAGGTTAAGTTGGGTTGGGTTAGGTTAGGTTTGGTTAGGTAAGGTTAGGTTAGGTTAGGTTAGGTTAGGTTAAGGTATGAACCGTCGTAAAACCGCATTAAACAATGTCACTTAGTGAGATGCTGTGTTTTCCACCATTACAAGTCGGGAACTGCGATATCTAATGTGAAAGCGCTTGAAACCGTCGTAATGTTGTAGAAAGAAATGTAAAGTAGCGAGTAAAACGTTTTCTAACGATAGAAGTGCGAAGGTTATGTTAGGTTGAGTTATGTTAGTTTAAGTTAGGTAGCGTCGTGAAACCACCAAAAACGACGTCATCTAACGAGATAGTGTTGTTTTATTGCGAGTACGAAACTGCGATAGGTAAAATGTTGTGAAAGCACACAAAACGGCATGAACAAGCCAAATTCTGCGTGTTGTACCGTTACAAGTGCGAAAGTGCTATGTTGTGACATTCTCGGTAAAGCGCATGCAAGTATCGTGAAACCTTAAAGAACGATGTCATTTAGCGAGATACAGCGTTCTGTACTGTAATAAGTTGGTGAGAAACTGTGAGGTCAAGCAAATATCGTAATTGTGAACGAAACAGTGTAATTGAGCGTCTTTAGATACAAGTGCGAATGTTAGGTTAGGTTGACATATCAACCGTCGTAAAACCGCATTAAACAATGTCACTTAGTGAGATGTAGTGTTTTCAACATTACAAGTCGGGAACTACGATATCTAATGTGAAAGCGCATGAAACCGTCGTAATCTTGTAGAAAAAATTGTAAAGTGGCGAGTAAAACGTTTTCTAACGATAGAAGTGCGAAGGTTAGGTTAGATTAGTTTAAGCTAGGTAGCGTCGTGAAACTACCAAAAACGACGTCATCTAACGAGATAGTGTTGTTTTATAGCGAGTATTAAACTGCGATAGGTGAAATGTTGTGAAAGCACACAAAACGGCATGAACAAGCCAAATACTGCGTGTTCTACCGTTACAAGTGCGAAACTGCTATATTGTGATATTCTCGTTCAATCGCATGCAAGCATCGGGAAACCTTAAAGAACAATGTCATTTAGCGAGATACAGCGTTCTGTACTGCAATAAGTTGGTGAAAAACTGTGAGGTTATGCAAATATCGTAATTGTGAACAAAACAGTGTAATAGAGCGTTTTTAGATACAAGTGCGAATGTTAGGTTAGGTTGAGATATCAACCGTCGTAAAACCGCATTAAACAATGTCAATTACTGAGATGCAGTGTTTTTCACCATTAAAAGTGGGGAACTGCGATATTTAATGTGAAAGCGCTTGCAACCGTCGTTAGGTTAGGTTAGGTTAGGTTAGGTTAGGTTAGGTTTGGTTAGGTTAGGTTAGGTTAGGTTAGATTAGGTTAGGTTGGGTTGAGTTGGGTTAGGTTAGGTTAGGTTAGGTTGGGTTAGGTTAGGTTAGGTTAGGTTAGGTTACGTTAGGTTAGCTTACGTTAGGTTAGGTTAGGTTAGGTTACGTTACGTTAGGTTAGGTTAGGTTAGGTAAGGATAATTTGGTTAGGTTAGGTAAGGTTAGGTTAGGTTGGGTTGGGTGTTGTTGGGTTGGGTTGGGTTAGGTTGGGTTAGGTTAGGTTAGGTTACGTTAGGTTAGGTTAGGTTAGGTTACGTTAGGTTATGTTAGGTTAGGTTAGGTTACGTTAGGTTAGGTTAGGTCAGGTAAGGTTAGGTTACGTTAGAATAGGTTAGGTTAGGTTACGTTAGGTTAGGTTAAGTTAGGTTAGGTTAGGTTTGGTTAGGTTAGGTTAGGTTAGCTTAGGTTAGGTTAGGTTGGGTTGGGTTGGGTTAGGTTGGGTTAGGTTAGGTTAGGTTAGGTTAGGTTGGGTTAGGTTAGTTTAGGTTAGGTTAGGTTAGGTTAGGTTAAGTTGGGTTGGGTTAGGTTAGGTTAGGTTAGGTAAGGTTAGGTTAGGTTAGGTTAGGTTAGGTTAAGGTATGAACCGTCGTAAAACCGCATTAAACAATGTCACTTAGTGAGATGCAGTGTTTTTCACCTTTACAAGTTGGGAACTGTGATATCTAATGTGAAAGTGCTTGAAACCGTCGTAATGTTGTAGAAAGCAATGTAAAGTAGCGAGTAAAACGTTTTCTAACGATAGAAGTGCGAAGGTCATGTTAGGTTGAGTTGTTAGTTTAAGCTAGGTAGCGTCGTGAAACTACCAAAAACAACGTCATCTAACGAGATAGTGTTGTTTTATTGCGAGTACGAAACTGCGATAGGTGAAATGTTGTGAAAGCACACAAAACGGCATGAGCAAGCCAAATACTGCGTGTTGTACCGTTACAAGTGCGAAACTGCTATGTTGTGATATTCTCGTTAAAGCGCATGCAAGCATCGTGAAACCTTAAAGAACGATGTCATTTAGCGAGATACAGCGTTCTGTACTGCAATAAGTTGGTGAAAAACTGTGAGGTTATGCAAATATCCTAATTGTGAACGAAACAGTGTAATAGAGCGTTTTTTAATACAAGTGCGAATGTTAGGTTAGGTTAAGATATGAACCGTCGTAAAACCGCATTAAACAATGTCACTTAGTGAGATGCAGTGTTTTTCACCATTACAAGTTGGGAACTGCGATATCTAATGTGAAAGCACTTGCAAACGTCGTTAGGTTAGGTTAGGTTAGGTTAGGTTAGGTTAGGTTACGTTAGGTTAGGTTAGGTTAGGTTATGTTAGGTTAGGTTGGGTTAGGTTAGGTTAGGTTACGTTAGGTTAAGGTATGAACCGTCGTAAAACCGCAATAAACAATGTCACTTAGTGAGATGCAGTGTTTTTCACCTTTACAAGTTGGGAACTGCGATATCTAATGTGAAAGCGCTTGAAACCGTCGTAATGTTGTAGAAAGCAATGTAAAGTAGCGAGTAAAACGTTTTCTAACGATAGAAGTGCGAAGGTTATGTTAGGTTGAGTTATGTTAGTTTAAGCTAGGTAGCGTCGTGAAACAACCAAAAATGACGTCGTCTAACGAGACAGTGTTGTTTTATTGCGAGTCTGAAACTGCGATAGGTAAAATGTTGTGAAAGCACACAAAACGGCATGACCAAGCCAAATACTGCGTGTTGTACCGTTACAAGTGCGAAAGTGCTATGTTGTGACATTCTCGGTAAAGCGCATGCAAGTAACGTGAAACCTTAAAGAACGATGTCATTTAGCGAGATACAGCGTTCTGTACTGTAATAAGTTGGTGAGAAACTGTGAGGTCAAGCAAATATCGTAATTGTGAACGAAACAGTGTAATTGAGCGTCTTTAGATGCAAGTGCGAATGTTAGGTTAGGTTGACATATCAACCGTCGTAAAACCGCATTAAACAATGTCACTTAGTGAGATGTAGTGTTTTTCAACATTACAAGTCGGGAACTACGATATCTAATGTGAAAGCGCATGAAACCGTCGTAATCTTGTAGAAAACATTGTAAAGTGGCGAGTAAAACGTTTTCTAACGATAGAAGTGCGAAGGTTAGGTTAGGTTAGGTTAGTTTAAGCTAGGTAGCGTCGTGAAACTACCAAAAACGACGTCATCTAACGAGATAGTGTTGTTTTATAGCGAGTATTAAACTGCGATAGGTGAAATGTTGTGAAAGCACACAAAACGGCATGAACAAGCCAAATACTGCGTGTTCTACCGTTACAAGTGCGAAACTGCTATATTGTGATATTCTCGGTAAATCGCATGCAAGCATCGTGAAACCTTAAAGAACAATGTCATTTAGCGAGATACAGCGTTCTGTACTGCAATAAGTTGGTGAAAAACTGTGAGGTTATGCAAATATCGTAATTGTGAACAAAACAGTGTAATAGAGCGTTTTTAGATACAAGTGCGAATGTTAGGTTAGGTTAAGATATGAACCGTCGTAAAACCGCATTAAACAATGTCAATTACTGAGATGCAGTGTTTTTCACCATTAAAATTGGGGAACTGCGATATTTAATGTGAAAGCGCTTGCAACCGTCGTTAGGTTAGGTTAGGTTAGGTTAGGTTAGGTTTGGTTAGGTTAGGTTAGGTTAGGTTAGGTTAGATTAGGTTAGGTTGGGTTGAGTTGGGTTAGGTTAGGTTAGGTTAGGTTGGGTTAGGTTAGGTTAGGTTAGGTTAGGTTACGTTAGGTTAGGTTACGTTAGGTTAGGTTAGGTTACGTTAGGTTAGGTTAGGTTAGGTAAGGATAATTTGGTTAGGTTAGGTAAGGTTAGGTTAGGTTAGGTTAGGTTGGGTTGGGTGTTGTTGGGTTGGGTTGGGTTGGGCTAGGTTGGGTTAGGTTAGGTTAGGTTACGTTAGGTTAGGTTAGGTTAGGTTACGTTAGGTTATGTTAGGTTAGGTTAGGTTACGTTAGGTTAGGTTAGGTCAGGTAAGGTTAGGTTACGTTAGAATAGGTTAGGTTAGGTTACGTTAGGTTAGGTTAAGTTAGGTTAGGTTAGGTTTGGTTAGGTTAGGTTAGGTTAGCTTAGGTTAGGTTAGGTTGGGATGGGTTGGGTTAGGTTGGGTTAGGTTAGGTTAGGTTAGGTTAAGTTGGGTTGGGTTAGGTTAGGTTTGGTTAGGTAAGGTTAGGTTAGGTTAGGTTAGGTTAAGGTATGAACCGTCGTAAAACCGCATTAAACAATGTCACTTAGTGAGATGCTGTGTTTTCCACCATTACAAGTCGGGAACTGCGATATCTAATGTGAAAGCGCATGAAACCGTCGTAATCTTGTAGAAAACATTGTAAAGTAGCGAATAAAACGTTTTCTAACAATAGAAGTGCGAAGGTTCGGTTAGTTTGAGCTAGGTAGCGTCGTGAAACCACCAAAAACGATGTCATCTAACGAGATAGTGTTGTTTTATTGCGAGTACGAAACTGCGATAGGTGAAATATTGGGAAAGCACACAAAATGGCATGAACTAGCCAGATACTGCGTCTTGTGCCGTTACAAGTGCGAAACTGCTTTATTGTGATATTCTCGTTAAAGCGCATGCAAGTATCGTGAAACCTTAAAGAACGATGTCATCTAGCGAGATACAGCGTTCTGTACTGTAATAAGTTGGTGAGAAACTGTGAGGTCAAGGAAATATCGTAATTGTGAACGAAACAGTGTAATTGAGCGTATTTAGATACAAGTGCGAATGTTAGGTTAGGTTGAGATATCAACTGTCGTAAAACCGCATTAAACAATGTCACTTAGTGAGATGTAGTGTTTTCACCATTACAAGTCGGGAACTGCGATATCTAATGTGAAAGCACTTGCAAACGTCGTTAGGTTAGGTTAGGTTAGGTTAGGTTAGGTTAGGTTACGTTAGGTTAGGTTTGGTTAGGTTAGGTTAGGTTAGGTTATGTTAGGTTAGGTTGGGTTAGGTTAGGTTAGGTTACGTTAGGTTAAGGTATGAACCGTCGTAAAACCGCAATAAACAATGTCACTTAGTGAGATGCAGTCTTTTTCACCTTTACAAGTTGGGAACTGCGATATCTAATGTGAAAGCGCTTGAAACCGTCGTAATGTTGTAGAAAGCAATGTAAAGTAGCGAGTAAAACGTTTTCTAACGATAGAAGTGCGAAGGTCATGTTAGGTTGAGTTATGTTAGTTTAAGCTAGGTAGCGTCGTGAAACTACCAAAAACAACGTCATCTAACGAGATAGTGTTGTTTTATTGCGAGTACGAAACTGCGATAGGTGAAATGTTGTGAAAGCACACAAAACGGCATGAACAAGCCAAATACTGCGTGTTGTACCGTTACAAGTGCGAAACTGCTATGTTGTGATATTCTCGTTAAAGCGCATGCAAGCATCGTGAAACCTTAAAGAACAATGTCATTTAGGGAGATACAGCGTTCTGTACTGCAATAAGTTGGTGAAAAACTGTGAGGTTATGCAAATATCGTAATTGTGAAAAAAACAGTGTAATAGAGCGTTTTTAGATACAAGTGCGAATGTTAGGTTAGGTTAAGATATGAACCGTCGTAAAACCGCATTAAACAATGTCAATTACTGAGATGCAGTGTTTTTCACCATTAAAAGTGGGGAACTGCGATATTTAATGTGAAAGCGCTTGCAACCGTCGTTAGGTTAGGTTAGGTTAGGTTAGGTTAGGTTAGGTTAGGTTTGGTTAGGTTATGTTAGGTTAGGTTAGGTTAGATTAGGTTAGGTTGGGTTGAGTTGGGTTAGGTTAGGTTAGGTTAGGTTAGGTTGGGTTAGGTTAGGTTAGGTTAGGTTACGTTAGGTTAGGTTACGTTAGGTTAGGTTAGGTTAGGTTACGTTACGTTAGGTTAGGTTAGGTTAGGTAAGGATAATTTGGTTAGGTTAGGTAAGGTTAGGTTAGGTTAGGTTAGGTTGGGTTGGGTGTTGTTGGGTTGGGTTGGGTTGGGTTAGGTTAGGTTAGGTTAGGTTACGTTAGGTTAGGTTACGTTAGGTTAGGTTAGGTTAGGTTACGTTACGTTAGGTTAGGTTAGGTTAGGTAAGGATAATTTGGTTAGGTTACGTTAGGTTAGGTTAGGTTAGGTTACGTTAGGTTATGTTAGGTTAGGTAAGGTTACGTTAGGTTAGGTTAGGTCAGGTAAGGTTAGGTTACGTTAGAATAGGTTAGGTTAGGTTACGTTAGGTTAGGTTAAGTTAGGTTAGGTTAGGTTTGGTTAGGTTAGGTTAGGTTAGCTTAGGTTAGGTTAGGTTGGGTTGGGTTGGGTTAGGTTGGGTTAGGTTAGGTTAGGTTGGGTTAGGTTAGTTTAGGTTAGGTTAGGTTAGGTTAGGTTAAGTTGGGTTGGGTTAGGTTAGGTTAGGTTAGGTAAGGTTAGGTTAGGTTAGGTTAGGTTAGGTTAAGGTATGAACCGTCGTAAAACCGCATTAAACAATGTCACTTAGTGAGATGCAGTGTTTTTCACCTTTACAAGTTGGGAACTGTGATATCTAATGTGAAAGCGCTTGAAACCGTCGTAATGTTGTAGAAAGCAATGTAAAGTAGCGAGTAAAACGTTTTCTAACGATAGAAGTGCGAAGGTCATGTTAGGTTGAGCTATGTTAGTTTAAGCTAGGTAGCGTCGTGAAACTACCAAAAACAACGTCATCTAACGAGATAGTGTTGTTTTATTGCGAGTACGAAACTGCGATAGGTGAAATGTTGTGAAAGCACACAAAACGGCATGAACAAGCCAAATACTGCGTGTTGTACCGTTACAAGTGCGAAACTGCTATGTTGTGATATTCTCGTTAAAGCGCATGCAAGCATCGTGAAACCTTAAAGAACGATGTCATTTAGCGAGATACAGCGTTCTGTACTGCAATAAGTTGGTGAAAAACTGTGAGGTTATGCAAATATCCTAATTGTGAACGAAACAGTGTAATAGAGCGTTTTTTAATACAAGTGCGAATGTTAGGTTAGGTTAAGATATGAACCGTCGTAAAACCGCATTAAACAATGTCACTTAGTGAGATGCAGTGTTTTTCACCATTACAAGTTGGGAACTGCGATATCTAATGTGAAAGCACTTGCAAACGCCGTTAGGTTAGGTTAGGTTAGGTTACGTTAGGTTAGGTTTGGTTAGGTTAGGTTAGGTTATGTTAGGTTAGGTTGGGTTAGGTTAGCTTAGGTTACGTTAGGTTAAGGTATGAACCGTCGTAAAACCGCAATAAACAATGTCACTTAGTGAGATGCAGTGTTTTTCACCTTTACAAGTTGGGAACTGCGATATCTAATGTGAAAGCGCTTGAAACCGTCGTAATGTTGTAGAAAGCAATGTAAAGTAGCGAGTAAAACGTTTTCTAACGATAGAAGTGCGAAGGTTATGTTAGGTTGAGTTATGTTAGTTTAAGCTAGGTAGCGTCGTGAAACCACCAAAAACGACGTCATCTAACGAGATAGTGTTGTTTTATTGCGAGTACGAAACTGCGTTAGGTAAAATGTTGTGAAAGCACACAAAACGGCATGAACAAGCCAAATACTGCGTGTTGTACCGTTACAAGTGCGAAAGTGCTATGTTGTGACATTCTCGGTAAAGCGCATGCAAGTATCGTGAAACCTTAAAGAACGATGTCATTTAGCGAGATACAGCGTTCTGTACTGTAATAAGTTGGTGAGAAACTGTGAGGTCAAGCAAATATCGTAATTGTGAACGAAACAGTGTAATTGAGCGTCTTTAGATACAAGTGCGAATGTTAGGTTAGGTTGACATATCAACCGTCGTAAAACCGCATTAAACAATGTCACTTAGTGAGATGTAGTGTTTTCAACATTACAACTCGGGAACTACGATATCTAATGTGAAAGCGCATGAAACCGTCGTAATCTTGTAGAAAACATTGTAAAGTGGCGAGTAAAACGTTTTCTAACGATAGAAGTGCGAAGGTTAGGTTAGGTTAGGTTAGTTTAAGCTAGGTAGCGTCGTGAAACTACCAAAAACGACGTCATCTAACGAGATAGTGTTGTTTTATAGCGAGTATTAAACTGCGATAGGTGAAATGTTGTGAAAGCACACAAAACGGCATGAACAAGCCAAATACTGCGTGTTCTACCGTTACAAGTGCGAAACTGCTATATTGTGATATTCTCGTTAAATCGCATGCAAGCATCGTGAAACCTTAAAGAACAATGTCATTTAGCGAGATACAGCGTTCTGTACTGCAATAAGTTGGTGAAAAACTGTGAGGTTATGCAAATATCGTAATTGTGAACAAAACAGTGTAATAGAGCGTTTTTAGATACAAGTGCGAATGTTAGGTTAGGTTAAGATATGAACCGTCGTAAAACCGCATTAAACAATGTCAATTACTGAGATGCAGTGTTTTTCACCATTAAAAGTGGGGAACTGCGATATTTAATGTGAAAGCGCTTGCAACCGTCGTTAGGTTAGGTTAGGTTAGGTTAGGTTAGGTTAGGTTAGGTTTGGTTAGGTTATGTTAGGTTAGGTTAGGTTAGATTAGGTTAGGTTGGGTTGAGTTGGGTTAGGTTAGGTTAGGTTAGGTTAGGTTAGGTTGGGTTAGGTTAGGTTAGGTTAGGTTACGTTAGGTTAGCTTACGTTAGGTTAGGTTAGGTTAGGTTACGTTACGTTAGGTTAGGTTAGGTAAGGATAATTTGGTTAGGTTAGGTAAGGTTAGGTTAGGTTGGGTTGGGTGTTGTTGGGTTGGGTTGGGTTGGGTTAGGTTGGGTTAGGTTAGGTTAGGTTACGTTAGGTTAGGTTAGGTTAGGTTACGTTAGGTTATGTTAGGTTAGGTTAGGTTACGTTAGGTTAGGTTAGGTCAAGTAAGGTTAGGTTACGTTAGAATAGGTTAGGTTAGGTTACGTTAGGTTAGGTTAAGTTAGGTTAGGTTTGGTTAGGTTAGGTTAGGTTAGCTTAGGTTAGGTTGGGTTAGGTTGGGTTAGGTTGGGTTAGGTTAGGTTAGGTTGGGATAGGTTAGTTTAGGTTAGGTTAGGTTAGGTTAGGTTAAGTTGGGTTGGGTTAGGTTAGGTTAGGTTAGGTAAGGTTGGGTTAGGTTAGGTTAGGTTAGGTTAAGGTATGAACCGTCGTAAAACCGCATTAAACAATGTCACTTAGTGAGATGCAGTGTTTTTCACCTTTACAAGTTGGGAACTGCGATATCTAATGTGACAGCGCTTGAAACCGTCGTAATGTTGTAGAAAGCAATGTAAAGTAGCGAGTAAAACGTTTTCTAACGATAGAAGTGCGAAGGTTATGTTAGGTTGAGTTATGTTAGTTTAAGCTAGGTAGCGTCGTGAAACCACCAAAAACGACGTCATCTAACGAGATAGTGTTGTTTTATGGCGAGTGCGAAACTGCGATAGGTAAAATGTTGTGAAAGCACACAAAACGGCATGAACAAGCCAAATACTGCGTGTTGTACCGTTACAAGTGCGAAACTGCTATGTTGTGATATTCTCGTTAAAGCGCATGCAAGCATCGTGAAACCTTAAAGAACGATGTCATTTAGCGAGATACAGCGTTCTGTACTGCAATAAGTTGGTGAAAAACTGTGAGGTTATGCAAATATCCTAATTGTGAACGAAACAGTGTAATAGAGCGTTTTTTAATACAAGTGCGAATGTTAGGTTAGGTTAAGATATGAACCGTCGTAAAACCGCATTAAACAATGTCACTTAGTGAGATGCAGTGTTTTTCACCATTACAAGTTGGGAACTGGGATATCTAATGTGAAAGCACTTGCAAACGTCGTTAGGTTAGGTTAGGTTAGGTTAGGTTACGTTAGGTTAGGTTTGGTTAGGTTAGGTTAGGTTAGGTTATGTTAGGTTAGGTTGGGTTAGGTTAGGTTAGGTTACGTTAGGTTAAGGTATGAACCGTCGTAAAACCGCAATAAACAATGTCACTTAGTGAGATGCAGTGTTTTTCACCTTTACAAGTTGGGAACTGCGATATCTAATGTGACAGCGCTTGAAACCGTCGTAATGTTGTAGAAAGCAATGTAAAGTAGCGAGTAAAACGTTTTCTAACGATAGAAGTGCGAAGGTTATGTTAGGTTGAGTTATGTTAGTTTAAGCTAGGTAGCGTCGTGAAACCACCAAAAACGACGTCATCTAACGAGATAGTGTTGTTTTATGGCGAGTGCGAAACTGCGATAGGTAAAATGTTGTGAAAGCACACAAAACGGCATGAACAAGCCAAATACTGCGTGTTGTACCGTTACAAGTGCGAAAGTGCTATGTTGTGACATTCTCGGTAAAGCGCATGCAAGTATCGTGAAACCTTAAAGAACGATGTCATTTAGCGAGATACAGCGTTCTGTACTGTAATAAGTTGGTGAGAAACTGTGAGGTCAAGCAAATATCGTAATTGTGAACGAAACAGTGTAATTGAGCGTCTTTAGATACAAGTGCGAATGTTAGGTTAGGTTGACATATCAACCGTCGTAAAACCGCATTAAACAATGTCACTTAGTGAGATGTAGTGTTTTCAACATTACAAGTCGGGAACTACGATATCTAATGTGAAAGCGCATGAAACCGTCGTAATCTTGTAGAAAACATTGTAAAGTGGCGAGTAAAACGTTTTCTAACGATAGAAGTGCGAAGGTTAGGTTAGGTTAGGTTAGTTTAAGCTAGGTAGCGTCGTGAAACTACCAAAGACGACGTCATCTAACGAGATAGTGTTGTTTTATAGCGAGTATTAAACTGCGATAGGTGAAATGTTGTGAAAGCACACAAAACGGCATGAACAAGCCAAATACTGCGTGTTCTACCGTTACAAGTGCGAAACTGCTATATTGTGATATTCTCGTTCAATCGCATGCAAGCATCGTGAAACCTTAAAGAACAATGTCATTTAGCGAGATACAGCGTTCTGTACTGCAATAAGTTGGTGAAAAACTGTGAGGTTATGCAAATATCGTAATTGTGAACAAAACAGTGTAATAGAGCGTTTTTAGATACAAGTGCGAATGTTAGGTTAGGTTAAGATATGAACCGTCGTAAAACCGCATTAAACAATGTCAATTACTGAGATGCAGTGTTTTTCACCATTAAAAGTGGGGAACTGCGATATTTAATGTGAAAGCGCTTGCAACCGTCGTTAGGTTAGGTTAGGTTAGGTTAGGTTAGGTTAGGTTTGGTTAGGTTAGGTTAGGCTAGGTTAGATTAGGTTAGGTTGGGTTGAGTTGGGTTAGGTTAGGTTAGGTTAGGTTAGGTTGGGTTGGGTGTTGTTGGGTTGGGTTGGGTTGGGTTAGGTTGGGTTAGGTTAGGTTAGGTTACGTTAGGTTAGGTTAGGTTAGGTTACGTTAGGTTATGTTAGGTTAGGTTAGGTTACGTTAGGTTAGGTTAGGTCAGGTAAGGTTAGGTTACGTTAGAATAGGTTAGGTTAGGTTACGTTAGGTTAGGTTAAGTTAGGTTAGGTTAGGTTTGGTTAGGTTAGGTTAGGTTAGCTTAGGTTAGGTTAGGTTGGGTTGGGTTGGGTTAGGTTGGGTTAGGTTAGGTTAGGTTAGGTTGGGTTAGGTTAGTTTAGGTTAGGTTAGGTTAGGTTAGGTTAAGTTGGGTTGGGTTAGGTTAGGTTAGGTTAGGTAAGGTTAGGTTAGGTTAGGTTAGGTTAAGGTATGAACCATCGTAAAACCGCATTAAACAATGTCACTTAGTGAGATGCAGTGTTTTTCACCTTTACAAGTTGGGAACTGTGATATCTAATGTGAAAGTGCTTGAAACCGTCGTAATGTTGTAGAAAGCAATGTAAAGTAGCGAGTAAAACGTTTTCTAACGATAGAAGTGCGAAGGTCATGTTAGGTTGAGTTGTTAGTTTAAGCTAGGTAGCGTCGTGAAGCTACCAAAAACAACGTCATCTAACGAGATAGTGTTGTTTTATTGCGAGTACGAAACTGCGATAGGTGAAATGTTGTGAAAGCACACAAAACGGCATGAGCAAGCCAAATACTGCGTGTTCTACCGTTACAAGTGCGAAACTGCTATGTTGTGATATTCTCGTTAAAGCGCATGCAAGCATCGTGAAACCTTAAAGAACGATGTCATTTAGCGAGATACAGCGTTCTGTACTGCAATAAGTTGGTGAAAAACTGTGAGGTTATGCAAATATCCTAATTGTGAACGAAACAGTGTAATAGAGCGTTTTTTAATACAAGTGCGAATGTTAGGTTAGGTTAAGATATGAACCGTCGTAAAACCGCATTAAACAATGTCACTTAGTGAGATGCAGTGTTTTTCACCATTACAAGTTGGGAACTGCGATATCTAATGTGAAAGCACTTGCAAACGTCGTTAGGTTAGGTTAGGTTAGGTTAGGTTAGGTTAGGTTAGGTTAGGTTACGTTAGGTTAGGTTTGGTTAGGTTAGGTTAGGTTAGGTTAGGTTATGTTAGGTTAGGTTGGGTTAGGTTAGGTTAGGTTACGTTAGGTTAAGGTATGAACCGTCGTAAAACCGCAATAAACAATGTCACTTAGTGAGATGCAGTGTTTTTCACCTTTACATGTTGGGAACTGCGATATCTAATGTGAAAGCGCTTGAAACCGTCGTAATGTTGTAGAAAGCAATGTAAAGTAGCGAGTAAAACGTTTTCTAACGATAGAAGTGCGAAGGTTATGTTAGGTTGAGTTATGTATGTTTAAGCTAGGTAGCGTCGTGAAACCACCAAAAACGACGTCGTCTAACGAGATAGTGTTGTTTTATTGCGAGTACGAAACTGCGATAGGTAAAATGTTGTGAAAGCACACAAAACGGCATGAACAAGCCAAATACTGCGTGTTGTACCGTTACAAGTGCGAAAGTGCTATGTTGTGACATTCTCGGTAAAGCGCATGCAAGTATCGTGAAACCTTAAAGAACGATGTCATTTAGCGAGATACAGCGTTCTGTACTGTAATAAGTTGGTGAGAAACTGTGAGGTCAAGCAAATATCGTAATTGTGAACGAAACAGTGTAATTGAGCGTCTTTAGATACAAGTGCGAATGTTAGGTTAGGTTGACATATCAACCGTCATAAAACCGCGTTAAACAATGTCACTTAGTGAGATGTAGTGTTTTTCAACATTACAAGTCGGGAACTACGATATCTAATGTGAAAGCGCATGAAACCGTCGTAATCTTGTAGAAAACATTGTAAAGTGGCGAGTAAAACGTTTTCTAACGATAGAAGTGCGAAGGTTAGGTTAGGTTAGGTTAGTTTAAGCTAGGTAGCGTCGTGAAACTACCAAAAACGACGTCATCTAACGAGATAGTGTTGTTTTATAGCGAGTATTAAACTGCGATAGGTGAAATGTTGTGAAAGCACACAAAACGGCATGAACAAGCCAAATACTGCGTGTTCTACCGTTACAAGTGCGAAACTGCTATATTGTGATATTCTCGTTAAATCGCATGCAAGCATCGTGAAACCTTAAAGAACAATGTCATTTAGCGAGATACAGCGTTCTGTACTGCAATAAGTTGGTGAAAAACTGGGAGGTTATGCAAATATCGTAATTGTGAACAAAACAGTGTAATAGAGCGTTTTTAGATACAAGTGCGAATGTTAGGTTAGGTTAAGATATGAACCGTCGTAAAACCGCATTAAACAATGTCAATTACTGAGATGCAGTGTTTTTCACCATTAAAATTGGGGAACTGCGATATTTAATGTGAAAGCGCTTGCAACCGTCGTTAGGTTAGGTTAGGTTAGGTTAGGTTAGGTTAGGTTAGGTTAGGTTAGATTAGGTTAGGTTGGGTTGAGTTGGGTTAGGTTAGGTTAGGTTAGGTTGGGTTAGGTTAGGTTAGGTTAGGTTAGGTTACGTTAGGTTAGGTTACGTTAGGTTAGGTTAGGTTAGGTTACGTTAGGTTAGGTTAGGTTAGGTAAGGATAATTTGGTTAGGTTAGGTAAGGTTAGGTTAGGTTGGGTTGGGTGTTGTTGGGTTGGGTTGGGTTGGGTTAGGTTGGGTTGGGTTAGGTTGGGTTAGGTTAGGTTAGGTTACGTTAGGTTAGGTTAGGTTAGGTTACGTTAGGTTATGTTAGGTTAGGTTAGGTTACGTTAGGTTAGGTTAGGTCAGGTAAGGTTAGGTTACGTTAGAATAGGTTAGGTTAGGTTACGTTAGGTTAGGTTAAGTTAGGTTAGGTTAGGTTTGGTTAGGTTAGGTTAGGTTAGCTTAGGTTAGGTTAGGTTGGGATGGGTTGGGTTAGGTTGGGTTAGGTTAGGTTAGGTTAGGTTAGGTTGGGTTAGGTTAGTTTAGGTTAGGTTAGGTTAGGTTAAGTTGGGTTGGGTTAGGTTAGGTTAGGTTAGGTAAGGTTAGGTTAGGTTAGGTTAAGGTATGAACCGTCGTAAAACCGCATTAAACAATGTCACTTAGTGAGATGCAGTGTTTTCACCATTACAAGTCGGGAACTGCGATATCTAATGTGAAAGCGCTTGCAAACGTCGTTAGGTTAGGTTAGGTTAGGTTAGGTTAGGTTAGGTTTGGTTAGGTTAGGTTAGGTTAGGTTAGGGTATGTTAGGTAAGGTTTGGTTAGGTTAGGTTAGGTTAGGTTGGGTTAGGTAAGGTTAGGTTAGGTTAAGATATGAACCGCGCTAAAACCGCATTAAACAATGTCACTTAGTGAGATGCTGTGTTTTCCACCATTACAAGTCGGGAACTGCGATATCTAATGTGAAAGCGCATAAAACCGTCGTAATCTTGTAGAAAACATTGTAAAGTAGCGAATAAAACGTTTTCTAACAATAGAAGTGTGAAGGTTCGGTTAGTTTGAGCTAGGTAGCGTCGTGAAACCACCAAAAACGATGTCATCTAACGAGATAGTGTTGTTTTATTGCGAGTACGAAACTGCGATAGGTGAAATATTGGGAAAGCACACAAAATGGCATGAACTAGCCAGATACTGCGTCTTGTGCCGTTACAAGTGCGAAACTGCTTTATTGTGATAGTCTCGTTAAAGCGCATGCAAGTATCGTGAAACCTTAAAGAACGATGTCATCTAGCGAGATACAGCGTTCTGTACTGTATTAAGTTGGTGAGAAACTGTGAGGTCAAGCAAATATCGTAATTGTGAACGAAACAGTGTAATTGAGCGTATTTAGATACAAGTGCGAATGTTGGGTTAGGTTGAGATATCAACTGTCGTAAAACCGCATTAAACAATGTCACTTAGTGAGATGTAGTGTTTTTCAACATTACAAGTCGGGAACTACGATATCTAATGTGAAAGCGCATGAAACCGTCGTAATCGTGTAGAAAACATTGTAAATTGCGAGTAAAACGTTTTCTAACGATAGAAGTGCGAAGGTTAGGTTAGGTTAGGTTAGTTTAAGCTAGGTAGCGTCGTGAAACTACCAAAAACGACGTCATCTAACGAGATAGTGTTGTTTTATTGCGAGTATTAAACTGCGATAGGTGAAATGTTGTGAATGCACACAAAACGGCATGAACAAGCCAAATACTGCGTGTTCTACCGTTACAAGTGCGAAACTGCTATATTGTGATATTCTCGTTAAATCGCATGCAAGCATCGTGAAACCTTAAAGAACAATGTCATTTAGCGAGATACAGCGTTCTGTACTGCAATAAGTTGGTGAAAAACTGTGAGGTTATGCAAATATCGTAATTGTGAACAAAACAGTGTAATAGAGCGTTTTTAGATACAAGTGCGAATGTTAGGTTAGGTTAAGATATGAACCGTCGTAAAACCGCATTAAACAATGTCAATTACTGAGATGCAGTGTTTTTCACCATTAAAAGTGGGGAACTGCGATATTTAATGTGAAAGCGCTTGCAACCGTCGTTAGGTTAGGTTAGGTTAGGTTAGGTTAGGTTTGGTTAGGTTAGGTTAGGTTAGGTTAGGTTAGATTAGGTTAGGTTGGGTTGAGTTGGGTTAGGTTAGGTTAGGTTAGGTTAGGTTAGGTTAGGTTAGGTTAGGTTAGGTTACGTTAGGTTAGGTTACGTTAGGTTAGGTTAGGTTACGTTAGGTTAGGTTAGGTTAGGTTAGGTAAGGATAATTTGGTTAGGTTAGGTAAGGTTAGGTTAGGTTAGGTTAGGTTGGGTTGGGTGTTGTTGGATTGGGTTGGGTGTGGTTAGGTTGGGTTAGGTTAGGTTAGGTTACGTTAGGTTAGGTTAGGTTAGGTTACGTTAGGTTATGTTAGGTTAGGTTAGGTTACGTTAGGTTAGGTTAGGTCAGGTAAGGTTAGGTTACGTTAGAATAGGTTAGGTTAGGTTACGTTAGGTTAGGTTAAGTTAGGTTAGGTTAGGTTTGGTTAGGTTAGGTTAGGTTAGCTTAGGTTAGGTTAGGTTGGGTTGGGTTGGGTTGGGTTAGGTTGGGTTAGGTTAGGTTAGGTTGGGTTAGGTTAGTTTAGGTTAGGTTAGGTTAGGTTAGGTTAAGTTGGGTTGGGTTAGGTTAGGTTAGGTTAGGTAAGGTTAGGTTAGGTTAGGTTAGGTTAGGTTAAGGTATGAACCGTCGTAAAACCGCATTAAACAATGTCACTTAGTGAGATGCAGTGTTTTTCACCATTACAAGTTGGGAACTGCGATATCTAATGTGAAAGCACTTGCAAACGCCGTTAGGTTACGTTAGGTTAGGTTAGGTTACGTTAGGTTAGGTTTGGTTAGGTTAGGTTAGGTTAGGTTATGTTAGGTTAGGTTGGGTTAGGTTAGGTTAGGTTAGGTTATGTTAGGTTAGGTTGGGTTAGGTCAGGTTAGGTTACGTTAGGTTAAGGTATGAACCGTCGTAAAACCGCAATAAACAATGTCACTTAGTGAGATGCAGTGTTTTTCACCTTTACAAGTTGGGAACTGCGATATCTAATGTGAAAGCGCTTGAAACCGTCGTAATGTTGTAGAAAGCAATGTAAAGTAGCGAGTAAAACGTTTTCTAACGATAGAAGTGCGAAGGTTATGTTAGGTTGAGTTATGTATGTTTAAGCTAGGTAGCGTCGTGAAACCACCAAAAACGACGTCGTCTAACGAGATAGTGTTGTTTTATTGCGAGTACGAAACTGCGATAGGTAAAATGTTGTGAAAGCACACAAAACGGCATGAACAAGCCAAATACTGCGTGTTGTACCGTTACAAGTGCGAAAGTGCTATGTTGTGACATTCTCGGTAAAGCGCATGCAAGTATCGTGAAACCTTAAAGAACGATGTCATTTAGCGAGATACAGCGTTCTGTACTGTAATAAGTTGGTGAGAAACTGTGAGGTCAAGCAAATATTGTAATTGTGAACGAAACAGTGTAATTGAGCGTCTTTAGATACAAGTGCGAATGTTAGGTTAGGTTGACATATCAACCGTCGTAAAACCGCATTAAACAATGTCACTTAGTGAGATGTAGTGTTTTTCAACATTACAAGTCGGGAACTACGATATCTAATGTGAAAGCGCATGAAACCGTCGTAATCTTGTACAAAACATTGTAAAGTGGCGAGTAAAACGTTTTCTAACGATAGAAGTGCGAAGGTTAGGTTAGGTTAGGTTAGTTTAAGCTCGGTAGCGTCGTGAAACTACCAAAAACGACGTCATCTAACGAGATAGTGTTGTTTTATAGCGAGTATTAAACTGCGATAGGTGAAATGTTGTGAAAGCACACAAAACGGCATGAACAAGCCAAATACTGCGTGTTCTACCGTAACAAGTGCGAAACTGCTATATTGTGATATTCTCGTTAAATCGCATGCAAGCATCGTGAAACCTTAAAGAACAATGTCATTTAGCGAGATACAGCGTTCTGTACTGCAATAAGTTGGTGAAAAACTGTGAGGTTATGCAAATATCGTAATTGTGAACGAAACAGTGTAATAGAGCGTTTTTCAATACAAGTACGAATGTTAGGTTAGGATAAGATATGAACCGTCGTAAAACCGCATTAAACAATGTCACTTAGTGAGATGCAGTGTTTTTCACCATTACAAGTTGGGAACTGCGATATCTAATGTGAAAGCACTTGCAAACGTCGTTAGGTTAGGTTAGGTTAGGTTAGGTTAGGTTACGTTAGGTAAGGTTTGGTTAGGTTAGGTTAGGTTAGGTTATGTTAGGTTAGGTTGGGTTAGGTTAGGTTAGGTTACGTTAGGTTAAGGTATGAACCGTCGTAAAACCGCAATAAACAATGTCACTTAGTGAGATGCAGTCTTTTTCACCTTTACAAGTTGGGAACTGCGATATCTAATGTGAAAGCGCTTGAAACCGTCGTAATGTTGTAGAAAGCAATGTAAAGTAGCGAGTAAAACGTTTTCTAACGATAGAAGTGCGAAGGTCATGTTAGGTTTAGTTATGTTAGTTTAAGCTAGGTAGCGTCGTGAAACTACCAAAAACAACGTCATCTAACGAGATAGTGTTGTTTTATTGCGAGTACGAAACTGCGATAGGTGAAATGTTGTGAAAACACACAAAACGGCATGAACAAGCCAAATACTGCGTGTTGTACCGTTACAAGTGCGAAACTGCTATGTTGTGATATTCTCGTTAAAGCGCATGCAAGCATCGTGAAACCTTAAAGAACGATGTCATTTAGCGAGATACAGCGTTCTGTACTGCAATAAGTTGGTGAGAAACTGTGAGGTGAAGCAAATATCGTAATTGTGAACGAAACAGTGTAATTGAGCGTCTTTAGATACAAGTGCGAATGTTAGGTTAGGTTGACATATCAACCGTCGTAAAACCGCATTAAACAATGTCACTTAGTGAGATGTAGTGTTTTTCAACATTACAAGTCGGGAACTACGATATCTAATGTGAAAGCGCATGAAACCGTCGTATTCTTGTAGAAAACATTGTAAAGTGGCGAGTGAAACGTTTTCTAACGATAGAAGTGCGAAGGTTAGGTTAGGTTAGGTTAGTTTAAGCTAGGTAGCGTCGTGAAACTACCAAAAACGACGTCATCTAACGAGATAGTGTTGTTTTATAGCGAGTATTAAACTGCGATAGGTGAAATGTTGTGAAAGCACACAAAACGGCATGAACAAGCCAAATACTGCGTGTTCTACCGTTACAAGTGCGAAACTGCTATATTGTGATATTCTCGTTAAATCGCATGCAAGCATCGTGAAACCTTAAAGAACAATGTCATTTAGCGAGATACAGCGTTCTGTACTGCAATAAGTTGGTGAAAAACTGTGAGGTTATGCAAATATCGTAATTGTGAACAAAACAGTGTAATAGAGCGTTTTTAGATACAAGTGCGAATGTTAGGTTAGGTTAAGATATGAACCGTCGTAAAACCGCTATAAACAATGTCAATTACTGAGATGCAGTGTTTTTCACCATTAAAAGTGGGGAACTGCGATATTTAATGTGAAAGCGCTTGCAACCGTCGTTAGGTTAGGTTAGGTTAGGTTAGGTTAGGTTAGGTTAGGTTAGGTTTGGTTAGGTTAGGTTAGGTTGGGTTGAGTTGGGTTAGGTTAGGTTAGGTTAGGTTAGGTGGGGTTAGGTTAGGTTAGGTTAGGTTTGGTTAGGTTAGGTTAGGTTAGGTTAGGTTAGATTAGGTTAGGTTGGGTTGAGTTGGGTTAGGTTAGGTTAGGTTAGGTTAGGTGGGGTTAGGTTAGGTTAGGTTAGGTTAGGTTACGTTAGGTTAGGTTACGTTAGGTTAGGTTAGGTTAGGTTAGGTTACGTTAGGTTAGGTTAGGTTAGGTAAGGATAATTTGGTTAGGTTAGGTAAGGTTAGGTTAGGTTAGGTTAGGTTGGGTTGGGTGTTGTTGGGTTGGGTTGGGTGTGGTTAGGTTGGGTTAGGTTAGGTTAGGTTACGTTAGGTTAGGTTAGGTTAGGTTACGTTAGGTTATGTTAGGTTAGGTTAGGTTACGTTAGGTTAGGTTAGGTCAGGTAAGGTTAGGTTACGTTAGAATAGGTTAGGTTAGGTTACGTTAGGTTAGGTTAAGTTAGGTTAGGTTAGGTTTGGTTAGGTTAGGTTAGGTTAGCTTAGGTTAGGTTAGGTTGGGTTGGGTTGGGTTAGGTTGGGTTAGGTTAGGTTGGGTTAGGTTAGTTTAGGTTAG
The DNA here is from genome assembly GCF_043290135.1 of Rhipicephalus microplus. Classification (NCBI taxonomy): domain Eukaryota; kingdom Metazoa; phylum Arthropoda; class Arachnida; order Ixodida; family Ixodidae; genus Rhipicephalus; species Rhipicephalus microplus. The sequence goes on from NW_027464609.1 coordinate 955,492, forward strand.
GTTAGGTTAGATTAGGTTAAGTTGGGTTGGGTTAGGTTAGGTTAGGTTAGGTAAGGTTAGGTTAGGTTAGGTTAGGTTAAGGTATGAACCGTCGTAAAACCGCATTAAACAATGTCACTTAGTGAGATGCAGTGTTTTTCACCATTACAAGTTGGGAACTGCGATATCTAATGTGAAAGCACTTGCAAACGCCGTTAGGTTACGTTAGGTTAGGTTAGGTTACGTTAGGTTAGGTTTGGTTAGGTTAGGTTAGGTTAGGTTATGTTAGGTTAGGTTGGGTTAGGTTAGGTTAGGTTACGTTAGGTTAAGGTATGAACCGTCGTAAAACCGCAATAAACAATGTCACTTAGTGAGATGCAGTGTTTTTCACCTTTACAAGTTGGGAACTGCGATATCTAATGTGAAAGCGCTTGAAACCGTCGTAATGTTGTAGAAAGCAATGTAAAGTAGCGAGTAAAACGTTTTCTAACGATAGAAGTGCGAAGGTTATGTTAGGTTGAGTTATGTTAGTTTAAGCTAGGTAGCGTCGTGAAACCACCAAAAACGACGTCATCTAACGAGATAGTGTTGTTTTATTGCGAGTACGAAACTGCGATAGGTAAAATGTTGTGAAAGCACACAAAACGGCATGAACAAGCCAAATACTGCGTGTTGTACCGTTACAAGTGCGAAAGTGCTATGTTGTGACATTCTCGGTAAAGCGCATGCAAGTATCGTGAAACCTTAAAGAACGATGTCATTTAGCGAGATACAGCGTTCTGTACTGTAATAAGTTGGTGAGAAACTGTGAGGTCAAGCAAATATCGTAATTGTGAACGAAACAGTGTAATTGAGCGTCTTTAGATACAAGTGCGAATGTTAGGTTAGGTTGACATATCAACCGTCGTAAAACCGCATTAAACAATGTCACTTAGTGAGATGTAGTGTTTTCAACATTACAAGTCGGGAACTACGATATCTAATGTGAAAGCGCATGAAACCGTCGTAATCTTGTAGAAAACATTGTAAAGTGGCGAGTAAAACGTTTTCTAACGATAGAAGTGCGAAGGTTAGGTTAGGTTAGGTTAGTTTAAGCTAGGTAGCGTCGTGAAACTACCAAAAACGACGTCATCTAACGAGATAGTGTTGTTTTATAGCGAGTATTAAACTGCGATAGGTGAAATGTTGTGAAAGCACACAAAACGGCATGAACAAGCCAAATACTGCGTGTTCTACCGTTACAAGTGCGAACTGCTATATTGTGATATTCTCGTTAAATCGCATGCAAGCATCGTGAAACCTTAAAGAACAATGTCATTTAGCGAGATACAGCGTTCTGTACTGCAATAAGTTGGTGAAAAACTGTGAGGTTATGCAAATATCGTAATTGTGAACAAAACAGTGTAATAGAGCGTTTTTAGATACAAGTGCGAATGTTAGGTTAGGTTAAGATATGAACCGTCGTAAAACCGCATTAAACAATGTCAATTACTGAGATGCAGTGTTTTTCACCATTAAAATTGGGGAACTGCGATATTTAATGTGAAAGCGCTTGCAACCGTCGTTAGGTTAGGTTAGGTTAGGTTAGGTTAGGTTAGGTTTGGTTAGGTTAGGTTAGGTTAGGTTAGGTTAGGTTAGATTAGGTTAGGTTGGGTTGAGTTGGGTTAGGTTAGGTTAGGTTAGGTTGGGTTAGGTTAGGTTAGGTTAGGTTAGGTTACGTTAGGTTAGGTTACGTTAGGTTAGGTTAGGTTACGTTAGGTTAGGTTAGGTTAGGTAAGGATAATTTGGTTAGGTTAGGTAAGGTTAGGTTAGGTTGGGTTGGGTGTTGTTGGGTTGGGTTGGGTTGGGTTAGGTTGGGTTAGGTTAGGTTAGGTTACGTTAGGTTAGGTTAGGTTAGGTTACGTTAGGTTATGTTAGGTTAGGTTAGGTTACGTTAGGTTAGGTTAGGTCAGGTAAGGTTAGGTTAAGTTAGAATAGGTTAGGTTAGGTTACGTTAGGTTAGGTTAAGTTAGGTTAGGTTAGGTTTGGTTAGGTTAGGTTAGGTTAGCTTAGGTTAGGTTAGGTTGGGATGGGTTGGGTTAGGTTGGGTTAGGTTAGGTTAGGTTAGGTTAGGTTGGGTTAGGTTAGTTTAGGTTAGGTTAGGTTAGGTTAAGTTGGGTTGGGTTAGGTTAGGTTAGGTTAGGTAAGGTTAGGTTAGGTTAGGTTAAGGTATGAACCGTCGTAAAACCGCATTAAACAATGTCACTTAGTGAGATGCAGTGTTTTCACCATTACAAGTCGGGAACTGCGATATCTAATGTGAAAGCGCTTGCAAACGTCGTTAGGTTAGGTTAGGTTAGGTTAGGTTAGGTTTGGTTAGGTTAGGTTAGGTTAGGTTAGGGTATGTTAGGTAAGGTTTGGTTAGGTTAGGTTAGGTTAGGTTGGGTTAGGTAAGGTTAGGTTAGGTTAAGATATGAACCGCGCTAAAACCGCATTAAACAATGTCACTTAGTGAGATGCTGTGTTTTCCACCATTACAAGTCGGGAACTGCGATATCTAATGTGAAAGCGCATAAAACCGTCGTCATCTTGCAGAAAACATTGTAAAGTAGCGAATAAAACGTTTTCTAACAATAAAAGTGCGAAGGTTCGGTTAGTTTGAGCTAGGTAGCGTCGTGAAACCACCAAAAACGATGTCATCTAACGAGATAGTGTTGTTTTATTGCGAGTACGAAACTGCGATAGGTGAAATATTGGGAAAGCACACAAAATGGCATGAACTAGCCAGATACTGCGTCTTGTGCCGTTACAAGTGCGAAACTGCTTTATTGTGATATTCTCGTTAAAGCGCATGCAAGTATCGTGAAACCTTAAAGAACGATGTCATCTAGCGAGATACAGCGTTCTGTACTGTATTAAGTTGGTGAGAAACTGTGAGGTCAAGCAAATATCGTAATTGTGAACGAAACAGTGTAATTGAGCGTATTTAGATACAAGTGCGAATGTTAGGTTAGGTTGAGATATCAACTGTCGTAAAACCGCATTAAACAATGTCACTTAGTGAGATGTAGTGTTTTTCAACATTACAAGTCGGCAACTACGATATCTAATGTGAAAGCGCATGAAACCGTCGTAATCGTGTAGAAAACATTGTAAAATTGCGAGTAAAACGTTTTCTAACGATAGAAGTGCGAAGGTTAGGTTAGGTTAGGTTAGTTTAAGCTAGGTAGCGTCGTGAAACTACCAAAAACGACGTCATCTAACGAGATAGTGTTGTTTTATTGCGAGTATTAAACTGCGATAGGTGAAATGTTGTGAATGCACACAAAACGGCATGAACAAGCCAAATACTGCGTGTTCTACCGTTACAAGTGCGAAACTGCTATATTGTGATATTCTCGTTAAATCGCATGCAAGCATCGTGAAACCTTAAAGAACAATGTCATTTAGCGAGATACAGTGTTCTGTACTGCAATAGATTGGTGAAAAACTGTGAGGTTATGCAAATATCGTAATTGTGAACAAAACAGTGTAATAGAGCGTTTTTAGATACAAGTGCGAATGTTAGGTTAGGTTAAGATATGAACCGTCGTAAAACCGCATTAAACAATGTCAATTACTGAGATGCAGTGTTTTTCACCATTAAAAGTGGGGAACTGCGATATTTAATGTGAAAGCGCTTGCAACCGTCGTTAGGTTAGGTTAGGTTAGGTTAGGTTAGGTTAGGTTAGGTTAGGTTAGGTTGGGTTGGGTGTTGTTGGGTTGGGTTGGGTGTGGTTAGGTTGGGTTAGGTTAGGTTACGTTAGGTTAGGTTAGGTTAGGTTACGTTAGGTTATGTTAGGTTAGGTTAGGTTACGTTAGGTTAGGTTAGGTCAGGTAAGGTTAGGTTACGTTAGAATAGGTTAGGTTAGGTTACGTTAGGTTAGGTTAAGTTAGGTTAGGTTAGGTTAGGTTTGGTTAGGTTAGGTTAGGTTAGCTTAGGTTAGGTTAGGTTGGGTTGGGTTGGGTTGGGTTAGGTTGGGTTAGGTTAGGTTAGGTTGGGTTAGGTTAGTTTAGGTTAGGTTAGGTTAGGTTAGGTTAAGTTGGGTTGGGTTAGGTTAGGTTAGGTAAGGTTAGGTTAGGTTAGGTTAGGTTAGGTTAAGGTATGAACGGTCGTAAAACCGCATTAAACAATGTCACTTAGTGAGATGCAGTGTTTTTCACCATTACAAGTTGGGAACTGCGATATCTAATGTGAAAGCACTTGCAAACGCCGTTAGGTTACGTTAGGTTAGGTTAGGTTACGTTAGGTTAGGTTTGGTTAGGTTAGGTTAGGTTAGGTTATGTTAGGTTAGGTTGGGTTAGGTTAGGTTAGGTTACGTTAGGTTAAGGTATGAACCGTCGTAAAACCGCAATAAACAATGTCACTTAGTGAGATGCAGTGTTTTTCACCTTTACAAGTTGGGAACTGCGACATCTAATGTGAAAGCGCTTGAAACCGTCGTAATGTTGTAGAAAGCAATGTAAAGTAGCGAGTAAAACGTTTTCTAACGATAGAAGTGCGAAGGTTATGTTAGGTTGAGTTATGTTAGTTTAAGCTAGGTAGCGTCGTGAAACCACCAAAAACGACGTCATCTAACGAGATAGTGTTGTTTTATTGCGAGTACGAAACTGCGATAGGTAAAATGTTGTGAAAGCACACAAAACGGCATGAACAAGCCAAATACTGCGTGTTGTACCGTTACAAGTGCGAAAGTGCTATGTTGTGACATTCTCGGTAAAGCGCATGCAAGTATCGTGAAACCTTAAAAAACGATGTCATTTAGCGAGATACAGCGTTCTGTACTGTAATAAGTTGGTGAGAAACTGTGAGGTCAAGCAAATATTGTAATTGTGAACGAAACAGTGTAATTGAGCGTCTTTAGATACAAGTGCGAATGTTAGGTTAGGTTGACAGATCAACCGTCGTAAAACCGCATTAAACAATGTCACTTTGTGAGATGTAGTGTTTTTCAACATTACAAGTCGGGAACTACGATATCTAATGTGAAAGCGCATGAAACCGTCGTAATCTTGTAGAAAACATTGTAAAGTGGCGAGTAAAACGTTTTCTAACGATAGAAGTGCGAAGGTTAGGTTAGGTTAGGTTAGTTTAAGCTCGGTAGCGTCGTGAAACTACCAAAAACGACGTCATCTAACGAGATAGTGTTGTTTTATAGCGAGTATTAAACTGCGATAGGTGAAATGTTGTGAAAGCACACAAAACGGCATGAACAAGCCAAATACTGCGTGTTCTACCGTAACAAGTGCGAAACTGCTATATTGTGATATTCTCGTTAAATCGCATGCAAGCATCGTGAAACCTTAAAGAACAATGTCATTTAGCGAGATACAGCGTTCTGTACTGCAATAAGTTGGTGAAAAACTGTGAGGTTATGCAAATATCGTAATTGTGAACGAAACAGTGTAATAGAGCGTTTTTCAATACAAGTACGAATGTTAGGTTAGGTTAAGATATGAACCGTCGTAAAACCGCATTAAACAATGTCACTTAGTGAGATGCAGTGTTTTTCACCATTACAAGTTGGGAACTGCGATATCTAATGTGAAAGCACTTGCAAACGTCGTTAGGTTAGGTTAGGTTAGGTTAGGTTAGGTTACGTTAGGTTAGGTTTGGTTAGGTTAGGTTAGGTTAGGTTAGGTTATGTTAGGTTAGGTTGGGTTAGGTTAGGTTAGGTTACGTTAGGTTAAGGTATGAACCGTCGTAAAACCGCAATAAAGAATGTCACTTAGTGAGATGCAGTCTTTTTCACCTTTACAAGTTGGGAACTGCGATATCTAATGTGAAAGCGCTTGAAACCGTCGTAATGTTGTAGAAAGCAATGTAAAGTAGCGAGTAAAACGTTTTCTAACGATAGAAGTGCGAAGGTCATGTTAGGTTGAGTTATGTTAGTTTAAGCTAGGTAGCGTCGTGAAACTACCAAAAACAACGTCATCTAACGAGATAGTGTTGTTTTATTGCGAGTACGAAACTGCGATAGGTGAAATGTTGTGAAAGCACACAAAACGGCATGAACAAGCCAAATACTGCGTGTTGTACCGTTACAAGTGCGAAACTGCTATGTTGTGATATTCTCGTTAAAGCGCATGCAAGCATCGTGAAACCTTAAAGAACGATGTCATTTAGCGAGATACAGCGTTCTGTACTGCAATAAGTTGGTGAGAAACTGTGAGGTGAAGCAAATATCGTAATTGTGAACGAAACAGTGTAATTGAGCGTCTTTAGATACAAGTGCGAATGTTAGGTTAGGTTGACATATCAACCGTCGTAAAACCGCATTAAACAATGTCACTTTGTGAGATGTAGTGTTTTTCAACATTACAAGTCGGGAACTACGATATCTAATGTGAAAGCGCATGAAACCGTCGTAATCTTGTAGAAAACATTGTAAAGTGGCGAGTGAAACGTTTTCTAACGATAGAAGTGCGAAGGTTAGGTTAGGTTAGGTTAGTTTAAGCTAGGTAGCGTCGTGAAACTACCAAAAACGACGTCATCTAACGAGATAGTGTTGTTTTATAGCGAGTATTAAACTGCGATAGGTGAAATGTTGTGAAAGCACACAAAACGGCATGAACAAGCCAAATACTGCGTGTTCTACCGTTACAAGTGCGAAACTGCTATATTGTGATATTCTCGTTAAATCGCATGCAAGCATCGTGAAACCTTAAAGAACAATGTCATTTAGCGAGATACAGCGTTCTGTACTGCAATAAGTTGGTGAAAAACTGTGAGGTTATGCAAATATCGTAATTGTGAACAAAACAGTGTAATAGAGCGTTTTTAGATACAAGTGCGAATGTTAGGTTAGGTTAAGATATGAACCGTCGTAAAACCGCATTAAACAATGTCAATTACTGAGATGCAGTGTTTTTCACCATTAAAAGTGGGGAACTGAGATATTTATTGTGAAAGCGCTTGCAACCGTCGTTAGGTTAGGTTAGGTTAGGTTAGGTTAGGTTAGGTTAGGTTAGGTTTGGTTAGGTTTGGTTAGGTTAGGTTAGGTTAGGTTAG